>NW_007727327.1:215537-244479 GCF_000696425.1 Galeopterus variegatus | reverse complement strand
TCTCAGACTGAGTATTCATTATTTTCTAGGGTCTCCCCCCATTTCTACCCATTTTTCTATGTGATTATGGATGTCCGAATCACTTTATCTTCTTTGTCAATTTCTCCCATTTGCCTGTTAGGCTAGTTTATGGAAGCACCTCCTCCAGGCATTGAGCCGAAAAGGAGAAAAACAGCAAAATTCAAATTCACCAGTTGTTATCCTTGTTGGAATCTCTAGTGAGAAGTTAAAAATCACACTGGGAACTTTCAGGAAGGTGATTAACAAAAAATGGGATTATGTTGGAAGTTTAATAGGTCCATCTTAGAACGTCCTCACAGCAGGACCAAGAGTTGCTAAAATGCTAAATAAAATGCCTTGACCATAGGGCTTACAGCCCAAGAACAATCCTTTGGCTTGAACATGTTGATAAAAAGTCTTACAATCATATCAAGATTTCAATTATCATTCTCTGATCCTATTGCAATGGAAAAGTCAAGAACATATGGCACGTTTTCAAAATATCTTTTTCATTTGGCTCTTGTTGATACTGTAAACCGGGAGAGTTTGGTATTACAATCATATCAAGATTTCAATTATCATTCTCTGATCCTATTGCAATGGAAAAGTCAAGAGCATATGGCACGTTTTCAAAATATCTTTTTCATTTGGCTCTTGTTGATACTGTAAACCGAGAGAGTTTGGTATCTCTTACTCATCTTGAAAGGATTCTTCATAAACTGAATGCTAGGAAGAAATTTTGTAATTTGGTAAATTCATCCTCTTTTTTGCTTTCTCTCATTTGCATCCCACCCCCCACCAAAGTAGGTTAATATTTTGAATTATGACGCAGTCAAGAAAGTAAAATTTAATTTGAATTTGTAATATTTTTCATCCTGTGTGACATTTGGAAGTAATATTACTGGGGAATGTGATAAATATCCATGAAATTCAGTAAATATATATCAATGAAGGAAAGCTCTAATAACTTGTATCAAATGTGATGGTGGATCTCTTGTTGGCATGACGGTTGAGCAGATAGCTAATGCTAAATAAATGAGTTTGTAATCACATGTGCCTTTTTACCTTTCTGGTTATGAAGATGTTTGTAACAAACTTCTCATGGCAAAGAGAAATTCATTTTGTAAAATCTGAGAAATGAGTTTATGACTCACGTAGTTGAGTACATGAAGCAGAACCAGCAACTAACTTTTTGCCAAATTGCTTGAACAATCTCTAAGACTTGATCTTTAACTTTATCTTGGTCTGACCTCTAAGAAATGCTAGTTTCTAATATGGCTATTGACCATTACTTTGACCATTTGTGTAATTCACTGTGCATTTTGGAGCAAGTCACAGTTTCCTTTCCCTGGGTGTCATTTTTTTCCTTTCTTAAAAAGGGGGTATATAAATTCCTCTTAGATTTGTTTAGAAGGTAAAATAAGATATATTTGAAAACCCGCTGAAGGGCGGAGATGTCATCCTTAACGAATCATGGAATACTTGTTCTCTGCCCTGGTGGACTGCATAGTAACAACAGAGATGATTCATGTTTGAGGTGGAGATTGCTGAGATCACATGTATCCAAATCTCTGGGACAGGAAGTTGGACACATACGCAGTAGCAATGATGACTTAAATAAGTCTAGGACTATTCAGTAGTTTAGTTTTCTGTATTCAAAAGAGGTGTTTGCGTACAGAATTTTCACCAGAAAGTTTTTATAGCAAACCTTTTATGTCAGAAGTTTATTTTATTGGTAAAATATTAAATAATATACAGAATTAAAAACTGCACTTACACTTCTGAGAAGAAATAAACCTTGGACAAATTATATGCTTGTTCCTGAGATTCCCTAAATTTATTCCAGTAGCTGTGCACTCAGACAGTACAAACCTTTATAATATAATCCTTTTCACAAAGTATTACAAAGTTTCTGCAGCTTTAGTTGTACAGACAGACACACACTCACACATGCATATACAACACTCATACACATATACACAGTACCCACATACACGCACAGAACATGTATGTGTGTGCATTAAAAACAGAGAAAATACAAGTCCCACATAGTAGTCTGCAGTGATAAAACTGTTTAGTGGAGGTCTCCAAATCAGTATATAGCAGTGACTTGTCACACAGCTGCAAAGACTGTTTCAGTATTTCCATAGTAAACCTCAGTTTCTGAGGTACGGTATTTGGGCCTTAAAAAAACTACATTACACTGAGCAAACCTGACATACAAAGTCTGGAATTTTAATTTTACATATATATTTATATATATATTTCTTTTTTAAACAATAGTTTTTATTTCCCCAAATTATTAGTTTGAAAAAAATGAGGTTTACTGGTTTGACCTATTTTTTAAAATTTTTTTGCTTCTAAAACTCAAAATATCCTAGAAACTGTCAAGCAATTAGTCTTTAAAATAATCTAATTACCTTTGGTATTGTTAAAGAAAAAAAATCTAAAATGGCAAAGACATATGCTGTACAAAAGCAGTAACTGCTTTTAAAAGAAATGTCAAAGAAATTTTATCTTTTAACAAAACATTATAGCAGTTTTACCACAGGGACACAAGTATAAAAAAAGAAAACCAGCACACTACATATAAATATGTATGATACAAAAAATACTCCTTACTTAAATTTGTATGAAAACAGGACACCTCCAATTATTTAAAAAATGTTTCTCTAATAGGTGATGAGTGTTTAAAATCGAGCTAAGAGCTTGGTTTTTATTTTAAAATTCACTTCAAAAAGTAAGAAATGAAATAAAAATATTAAATATTAGGTTCTTAAGTTAGAACATTGGGCAAGGGTCAAAGAAAAAAAGTCAGTCTGTAAAAATTTCAACTTTAGGATGCATTTCTCAAGCAACACTGATTTTAATGAAAATTTAGCTGAAATGAAGATACCACAAGATTAGAACAGTGGTTTCCACATTTTCTAATCTTTTAATTGTGGAGTGTTTTTCTCTTTGCTTATTGTGTCCTTTAATATACCATGATTTTCAAAGGTTTCTTTTTTGTCATTAACTAAAGAAAGGATAGGTCAGAAAAGAAAAAAAAAAATCACCATAGTTTTAAGACTTCAAGGGGAGTATTGCACTTGTACAGGAAAACAAAACAAAATGAAACAGAATAATATCATTTTAACTAAACAGCAGAAGCAATCATTCTAGGATTGCAAATAACACATGGTCTAAAAGGTCCAATTATAAGAGCAAATATGGGGCCTGAGGTCCCTCTCCAAACCTGAAATATTATTATAGTAAAGTTAAAGCATTTTTCTCCCAATTAGGAGAAGGTTAAGACTCTTTGCTTTACATTTTTAATATCTTTCTAAATACTCGCAAAAGTCTAGTCTGTCATGATATACATTTTTGGAGTAAAGCCAAATTAGAATGTAAAGTCCAACAGAAAAGGAAGGCAAACATACCATGATATGATTACATAATCTCTGGAGTCATATTTTAGGTACCCAGTGCTTGAAAGTGAAAGTAACACGAGGATTATATAGCTTACTATTTTTTAATCCAACCACTTTTCTTTTTAATATAAAAGTACACTTGAGTATAAAAATATGTTAGCAGATTATACAGCCAACAAAAATCACAAGCAAAAAATTAAGACTTAAGAGACCAATGAACTGGAAATAAGAGTTGACTTAATCTTCAAATTAGTAGGAGGAAAGAGAGGCAAAGACATTCAGAGACACTGATGGAAGGGAGATGGTCAGAGTGGAAAGAAAGAGGCAGGGGGAGAGTATATAAAATGTAAGAAGAGATAAAGAGAACTTTGTTACACAGATGGGGGAGTGACTTATGTCCAAAATCTGAGAGTGCTTGACAGTCCAATTTTTTCATATCGTTTCAGAATTTGAACTAAACTACTTAAAAAAAAAAAAAAAAACCAAACAAGAATAAAACAACAAAAAACAAAACCCAGATTCTTCCCTTGTTACAGTGTATTCTTTTTAAAAAAAATTCATTTCCAGTAAATTAAATTAATTAAAATCATGATAAGTGCATAGTAGGGGATTCAGTGACCTCCACCTGTTCAAGAAGTTTTCTTACTGTGTGTCACTTGAGGTAATTTGAAGGCCCAATTCACTGCAAACTGGCTTATTTGTACCTATAAGAAGTTATATGCTGTACTTTATGTGGCTTAGCAGAGGGCCTCTAAATTTTATATTTTATTTACAATAAAAAGGACATCGTAGAAAACTAGTCATTCATGTACCACTCTCTGTATGGGAGATAAAGGTTAATTCACAACAAATTTATACAGAAAATATACAAATGCAATTGTACTTTATGTGGCTTAGCAGAGGGCCTCTAAATTTTATATTTTATTTACAATAAAAAGGATATCGTAGAAAACTAGTCATTCATGTACCACTCTCTGTATGGGAGATAAAGGTTAATTCACAACAAATTTATACAGAAAATATACAAATGCAATGTTATGGGAGGAAAAACCCCATAAACAGAATTATGAACTTATTTCTAAGAGTGCACGTGAAAAATATCCACAAACTTACAGTACAGCAGGATAAAACTAAAAAGCTAGAAATAGAATGTTACATAAAAACCTTACAGAAGTTCGAAAATTTTAGGTTTCTATAATAAATGTAAAAATATTCAAGGTGTCATTATTTGGCCTAGCAATACACTACGATAAAAAGAAACACTAGCGTATCACAGCTTCTTGGTCATATGACATTTGCTTTGTATAACCAGCAGCTCATTTTTTTTCAAAAGCTGTCATATCCTAACACATCCATCGCAAGTAATACACAACCATGGTATGAAACCATTTGAGATTATGCTTTGGAGAATAGCAATGTGATATGACTGTTTAGTTTCATTTTGCTCAAGGAGAATTAATTCCTGCTTTTTTACATTATTTCATAAAACATTAAGTGATTAGAAGATAGAAATTCCAAGACTAGAACAATACTAGTCCGGAGATGAAAATCTAAAACAATACTGTATGTTATTGGACAAAAATTCCCCTAATAAATTCCTGTGTGATACAGAATTTATTCTTCTTTAAAAACAAAACAAAAACACACATCATAATTTAATTCATAGCTAAATTTTCACTCTACCTTATATTTTACCAGCATAATCTTGTAATGGTATTCAGAAATACTACCAAACTAAAAAGATATTAAAATCTGGTTCCAAGATTCCTTTTGCTTTTAACAGCTGAGCTTAAAGTTTCTGTATTGGAAATTGCTTTAACAGTTTTGCTCTAAGAACACAAAGATGAATTAAATAGTACTTAATTTTAAGTGATTTTTAAAAATACATAATAAAAGCGTTGTAGAGCTACAATAGCTAACCAACACTCTCAATGCATTTTAAAAAGGCACCAATATAAAAAAAGAATTATAAGTATTTAATACATCAATTTCAGGATTTTAAGAGACCAGTTACTGTATATTTTAATTATTTTGCAGAAACTGGAGGATTAAAAATATTTCTAAGATAACTTTCTTATGTACAAATTTCAATTTCACCCCCTCCCCTCTTTTTTTCTTTTGGATTTGGGGTATTTTCTGTTTTAGATTAATCTTCATACAGATAGCACTTATTAAATATTTAAACTATAACTGAAGATGACCACAAATGTAACTTATCCCTCTTTGTCAAGTAAACAATCCAAAATTTAAAAATATAGCTAATACCTTTTGTAAGTCTAAGTACTGTCTTGAAACTAGGAACATACAATTGTTTATTTGTATTTTTGCAACTCCTTCTGCTCTTTTTCTACCCTACAAAATCATTTTGGAGATAGGATGAAATAAGATTTGAAAATAATTAAAACATAATCTTCATCTAAATGCTTCTCTGATGTAAATTTTGTTAAATATTTAGAAAATATCACATGACTTCATGGTTTTGTGAAGTGTACAACTGAGACACAAAAACTATAAATAAAAATCTATCAAGCTCACTAAAATATTCTTGTCTTTTTTCTATTTGCCAGCAAGTAAAAAAATGGTAATTTTTTTCTGTATTTTCTTCCTATTCAAAAAAGAATTTATATTTATTTAAATTTATATCTTAGCTTAATGTCTTTTTTTTTTTCATTATTTGTTTCATCTTTTTTTTGGAAGTAGATAATAAAGACCCAAGGTTTATGTTTAATAGTTGCTACTAGTCCTAAAGATACACTAGAAACTTTTAAAGAATTTTTTAATACAATCTGGTAAAGTAAACACACCTAATTGCTCAGGTATTAACTACAATTTTAACTCTATGTAACATATCTGATCCTTTGGCTTCCTTTTGTGAACTTCTTTAAAAGAATGTGTGTGTGACACACATGGACATACACATGGTTCATACATACAAATTGCCTGTATGTATGCAGGAGAATCGCTTCCTACTTTATAGCCCAATTTAAATCCTAGTCTCATTCTCCCATTTTGTTCCTCCAGAAAAATCTTAACGGAATGTTTCAACAACTTGAAATCTCTTCCAATCTGCCTATTGGTCACTTTCACTGACTTAAAAAGCCCGATTTGAATGGCTTTTAAAAAGTGATTCACCTCTGTTAGAGAGAGTCAAGCAGTTCTCCAACAGGAACTGGAAACAAAATTCCGGGCAAAATTAGGGCAAAGCAATGTGATAAATTTATGAATATTTGCCAAACCAGAAAATACAGAGGATAACTCATTTTCATGCCCCTCAAATACTTCTGTGATGTGAAATCTCACCTAAATAAACTGGGCATACAACTGTTATGTAAAACCTGATTTATTTGGTGTCTGACTGCCGTATTTATTTATAGGTGCTACCACCTTGAATATTATTTCCTTTTCTGAAGAACAGGTATGCAAATACAGCCATCCAAATTTTCTGAGAAAGCACTATGTCCACAAAAATTCTTTCCAATCTACAAATTTGAATTGACCTTGCCCTCATTTGTCCCTGTCACACCCTGAGCCATCTCCACCTCTTTCTGTTCTCATATCATGAAGCTAAGAAAACGTAAGTACACACTTGTAGCGAGTATACTCTCACAACTATTAACTCCCTAGACTACCAAAAAGATGAAATCTGAAAAAGAGAGTGCATTAGCACTGTCTTTATAGGGGAACCACACAACTCTTCAGGTCCACTTAAATTCAGTTTCTTCCCAGGGCAGGTAGGTACATGATTGTTCATACACTGGGGGGGAAAGAAAAGTTAAGCAGGGAGAAAATTCATAAATGATGCCAGCAGAAATTCACACACAGCCAGAGTTATGAACCTACTCATTGGCATCGAAATGTTTCCTTAAATTACAGTAAAACACAAAATTATGAATCTTAAAATTATTTACCTCATCCAAAACAAAAAAGAAATGGCATTCCAATTATTATTTGGGAATGGCTTGGGTTGATGGGTGTGAGGGAGTCTCAAAGACATGCTTTACCTTTGAAAAAATTGTATGTTCACAGTGTACTGAAGCATGCAGGGAAAAAAAAAAGTATGAGTTGACATTCTATACATCTCTTTTTTGGTGCATTCTCTTAGATTTAAAGAAACAGTTTGGACATTTCTTCAAAAATAATTATGATAGGGTCTGGTAAAAGACAGCCAAGTTGTAATCATTTTTGCCTAGTTCTAGCTGTCTTAGTGCTTAGAAGTTGCAAACTGGAAAATGATTTAAGAGCAGTACTGAGGCCAGACTTGCTTATCTATCCACAGTTCTCTAGTCTTGGTAATTCTCATATCACATTGTATTGAGAAACATAATTTCAGCATCCTATTTAATGGTCTTTTAAAATCGTTATCAGCTATTGCTTAACATAGTCTCAGTATTCACAAATCGTTATCAGATAATCCAGTCATGGTCAGGCCTGTGTTCTCCAAACACAAGCAGCAAGATCTGCCTTCCAAGTGTGTCCCCCAAAATGACTTGAATCAACATCACTCAGTCTCTCCCCTCTAATGCTGTTGGACTGCAAAGAAAAAACAGAGCACCCATATGAATGAAATTAAAACCTGCACATGAAATATGGCAACATATGTCACGTATGGATTAAAAAAAGGGAAACTGTGTATTCAGTGATTGAGATTCATCTCTGACAAGGACTTATAGAGTTGAATGTTTCTGAAACAAAAAATATGTGCAGGACCTTTGCTTGGAGGTTCTGATAATTTCTAGAATCTAAGAAGGGTAAAAGTAAACTCGTTGTTGGTTTGTTTGTTTTATCTGTAGTCCAATGTGCAGGTTACAAAGAAGTTCCCTCTTCTTTACAGCAGAAGTGGTACATATTACTGAAAAAATACTAGAATAAATAGTCCCAGTTCAACAGCATTACAGGGTTCAAGTTACCACATTTAGGTCAAATTAGCAATTGCTGCAAGGAGATTTTGAAAGAAATAACCCACAGCAAGACTTAAGACCGTCTACTGGAAGAGTAAAAGATGAACCAATTATGGACAGAACATTGGGTGGTCACAGCTTGAAAAAAACAGTGAAAAGAGAAATACCAGAAAAGGGATTTCTAAGTGCCTTTTTCTCCCTAGTGTTAACCTAATTATATTTTTCTGCTGACTGTTTAACACTGATTCAATGCTGATAAGGGTAAAATCATAAGCATACTTTTAGAAACAAACATGGATACTATGCTGCTGTCACATTACAACTTTAAAAGAAAACTTCCCAAACAAATTTATGAAAAGTAGAAGTCCTTCCCAGAAATTACTGTCTCTCACCCACTCTTAGACCATATGTTATTTGGAAAACTACATAAAAATACTATTTGTTAAAGGTGTTAAAAGTAAGGCTGCCAGGGTGTCTATAAAATGCCAGTCATCAAAACTATGGAAAAAACAGTGCTTAAGTTTAGAAAAATAAGATACCAGGACCTTAGATGTATTGTAGGCGGTCCTTAACTACATGTAGTTTAAAATTTTTGCTATATGGTACAGTGTAAAGCATACTGAATTATAAATTCCATAGGGGAAGTAAACATAGAACCCACAACAACGAATCAACTCATCCTAGGAGTTATCACTGAAAATAACAATGTGATGGTGTTCCACAATCTCTAAGGGAAAAAAATGGTTTACATTTTGAAACAAATTCTTCTTTCAAGAGTAAAAGTACTTACATCATTTTAAACTGCCAAAGTTCTACCCAGAAAATTCTAAACTTTCCTGCCTTCAATCACAATCCTGAATATCAGTGGCAAATTAGAATCTCAGATGAATCTACATGAATCAAGTAATTTTTCAAAGTATAATATGCCTTATATCTATGCATGGCAGAAATGAACTGCTCTTAAATCCTTACAAAATAAACAAGCCAAGTTATCAAGAAACAATATTCCCATCCCTTCTCTCTTCTGTTTCTTCCTTATTGTAATTAGGCAGAGCAAATGACACTGCGTCCACAAAATAAGAATTATTGACAGTAATAATATTAAAAAAAAATAAAAGGTATGTCAACATCTGAGGGAAGGTGGGATTGTAAGTGCAGTATTTCTTCATGTGCAGTTCCTTACTTCATAGGAGTCCCCTTTGGAATGAAAAGGCCTAGTGGAATGTGTGCTCCCCTCGAACAATGTGTGATGAAAACTCATAACGGTCCTGGCTTCTATAGCCACAGATGTTGCATTCCAGTGGGTCCCGGTAGCCATGGCAACCCATATGAATGGTGTACATGACATGGTCTAGGAAAAGGACTCGGCAGTGCTCACACTTGAAGGCCCTAATCTGTTCTCCTTCTCCATTGAAGACCTTGTAGATGTCCTTCAGAGAGCCCTTAGGAGCCCTGGTGGTATCCAAAGCCTTGACATCCTCCTTCATGTAAGCTGGGCTTTGTTTCCTCTTGGGATTTAAGGCAGGGTTTCCTTGGTAGGACTGGTGGTCATCATGGCTGCTTTCTGAGTCAGTAGAATCCAGGCAGCTATTGCTGGGAGAGGCCTCTCTTTCCTGGGGTCGACTCTTTGGTCTGATGAGAGAGATAGGGCCATCCATGTTGTTTTCATGACTATCAGAGGTTTCCCTGCTAATGGGTCTTTCTATCCTGTTTGGATGATAGACCTGAGAATAAGCTGAGCTTATAACTGGGGCCACCTCAGCGATTGTGCTTGGCGGGTGCTGCATCAGAGGGTGAAGGGCCTCAGCTCCAAGGTAGGTGATTGCATTGTTGATGGCTTGGTCCATCATATGAGACTGCATCAGCTCAGCCTCCTTCTCATATGTTAAGTTCATATCAAAGTGAATATCTGGGTAGCTGAATCGCATAAGCTTTTCCCCTGAAAGGGAGAGGGAGAGAAAAGGGGGAAGAAAAAGAAAATACAACAAAATTAGTGATTGTATTAAACAATATAAAAGGGTGCAAAGTTAACTAACACCTTCATTTTCCATAGATCAAGTATTTGGGCTCTTTGGTTCTGTTGAGACTCACAGATACTCTTAACATGAGAAAAGGATAAGTAATAAAAATTTCACATGCCATTTGCACTTGTTCTAATGCCATCATGAGCACATATCTAGCCTTAAAGCAATGATTGAGTTTATCATATTTTCATCTTCTATTAAAATTCTCACTTGAATATAACTCAGGGATTGTAGGAGAAAAAATAAATACCAGGTGAAAATAAGTCAGAGATCATGTTTATTTTTGCATACAGTAGTCCCCCCTTATCCATGGTTTTGCTTACCTATGGTCAATTGAGGTCTGAAAACAGGTTAGTACAGCACAATAAGATATTTTGAGAGCGAGAGAGACCACATTCACATAACTTTTATTACAGTATATTGTGACGAAGGATCTTCAAAAAAATTCATGGAAAGATTTGTATTATCTTTTAATTCTACTTTTCCATGAACTTTTTGAAGTACCCTCGTTGGTCTCTTACTATGACCAATTTATAAAATAAACTTTATCATAGGTATGTATGTATGTATAGGAAAAACCATAGTATATATAGGGTTCAGTACTATCTGTGGTTTCAGGCTTCCTCCACAACGAGTCGTGGAACATATTCCCCGAGGATAAGGGTGGGGACTACTGTATTTGAAACAGGGGTGACCAAGCTACAAATATCATAAAAGTGAGAGTGAGCTGGTTACAACACATGTCTCTTTACTATGGTGTAGGGTTAATTTGGTTGCTTTAGCTCATATTTTAGAAAAAAAATGATAGAACCAATATATGTCATTCCGGAAAATTCAAAAAAGTCATTATTAAGATACTTTTAAAAGTTGTACACATGATAAAATGAAAGAAATTTAGGGCTATTTAAAAATAAAATATATTTAGGAGTTATTTCTAAAAGTACTTGCTCATACATTTGGAAAAGCTTACATTTCACTGTTTTGGCCAAGTAAAGAAATGCAAGGGTGGAGCAGCTGGTTAGGAAGGCTCAGGGGCAAGAGGACATGACTAATAAGAAATTACTTATACTTCAATATGGCTGAGAATCAAAATAGACAAGAAAGACAAATCAGATAATATAGGGCTCATTCAACAGCTAAGGAATTTGAAATTTAGCCTGAGAGCAATAAGGATCAAAGAGATTAGATATTCATTTAGCAAGAGGACTTAGGAAGCTGTTGGTGGAGAGATCATGGTGGCCTGAACTACTGTAGTAGCAGTGGAAATGGAGAAGTTAATGGAATGAAAAGAAATTTAGAAAATACAGTTGCTACAGTTTGGTAATTATCTACACACAGAGAATGAGAAAGAAAGAATGAAGAAGCCCAGATTTCTGGCTGAGGAACTTAGTGGATGATAAAGAGATAGAAAAGACGATGAATTCAGTTTGGGGAATAGTATGAGTAATAGTCATGTCCAGTAAGTACTTAGATATAGTATCAAACATAGGAGAAAGATCTGGACTTGAGATGTAGATATGACAGTCATCAGCTGATAGAAAGCAACTTCTGAAATTATGGGAATAGATGATATTACTCAGGCATAGGTAGAGTGTGAAGAAAAGAGGGTCAAAAATAGAACCTGGAAGAACACCAAGATTTTTATGCCTACCCATTGACCAGGGCAAGTGGGATTCTTGCACTGGGCCCTTGTTTAGAGAACCCTGGGCCATGGTCTTCATGGAATGAAGACTTTGTAGGGCCAAGGGAATGTGCTGATCTAGAGCTCACTACCCAGATCATCCTGTAGGTACCCAGGACCCTGGAATTCCTTGCCCAAATGGCTCTGATCCTGTTTCTACAGTTTACACAGTCTTCTTCATAGGATCCATCTTCCTGAGTACCACCTGTGCTTGCTAGTAATCACATACCTTGACCTAAAGCATGGCCAAGGGACTACTCTTCATGTGCTTGGTATATGTGGAACACATCGTAAAAAGAACTTGGATGTACAGGCTGGGGTGTCTACGCAATGTATGCATGAGGCCCATTTGCTAGTAGACAACCAGTAGAGGGTCTAAGAGAGGGGCCTGGAGGTAAGCCGAGGGGTAGTTCTGCTTGTGCTGCCAACATCTGGTGTGGAGCTCCAAGGAATCTGAGAATTCCATATTTATTTTAACTTAGTCTTCCAAGTTAGGAAGTTTTCAGCCTGATTTATAATATAAAAATATTTAGGCATATGAATAAAGGCCACATACTTTGCTCTATTTGCATAGCTATTAGGGACAAATCCACAGAGAAGACTGAGAAGGAACAGTCAGAAAAGCTGGGAGAAATACAAGAGATCAATGTCACAGAAACCAAGAAAAGAGCACATTTCAAAAAGAACTGACTATTCAACAGTGGCAAATGCTCTCTAGGAGTTGTATAAGATAGTAACTAAAAAGGGTCCACTGGATTTGACACTGTGGAAGCTATTAGTGACCTTCATGAGAATAATTTTGTAGAGCATTGGGAAGAAAGCCAGGTTGTATGAACTGGGAAATGAGTAGAAAGAAAGAAAGAAATGAAAAGAATGCACAGAGAATTCTTTCAACAATCCCGTCATTGAAGAAAAGGAGAATATAGGTGGTAGCTGAAAGAAGACTTGGACTTGGGTTTGAGGGAAGTTTTTTTTTTTTAATTATAAGAGTTTATTGCATTTTAAATGCTCATAGAAAATGCCAATAGAAGTGAGAGGATAAAAAATAAGTGAGAAAGAAGAAAAATAATAGTGTGAGGTATTTGGGGATGTGTCAGGCAGGATAGGAGGATTCCAGGGCACAAGAAGAGTAATTAACCTTAATCTGAAAGAGCAATGCATCGTTTGTTGAAATAAGGAAAAAAGAAAAAAGCATTTATGTGATTTGCGATGTTGGACTGAAATCATTTCAACTGACTTTATTCCCTGTGAGGACAGATATATGATCACCAAAGAGTGAGGTACTATGTTTGCAGAGAGAAGAGAAAGGTTGAAATGGCCATGATGGAGAGGAGGAGAGAAGACTGTTCAGGGATGGGTTAAAGAAGTGTTGATACATGGTATGGATGGGCCAAATGAGAGGTGAGATCTGTTATTTATCTACAGTGACACCAATTCACAAGACGGTGGGATTTTCTCCAAAAGTACTAGCAGCTGAGATTTAACTATTGAAAAGATGTTCAGTATGCTTCACGAGAGATGGGGGTTTAACCAGGAAAAGGTGATAGGACAACAAAGCAAGAGATTAAAGAGAGAAAAGTGGTAAATCATGGAATCTAAGCTGCATAAGAAAAGAGAGGAAGACACAAGTAGGTACACAGAAAGTTTGGCCTGGAGAGCTTGATCAGGCCAAAGAATAGAATTTAGCTGAGGGATATAGTGAAAAGGAATTTACAGTAAGTGTGGAATGATAAAATTTTTTGTTTCAGGAGTGATCACAGAAATAGTTACTACAACTATTGTTATATGTAACTAGGATAGAATTCAAATAATGAAAAAATACTCTCAAATTCTTAACAAAAATCTACTGTCATTATTTTAGAATCATAAAATCTGCCCCTCTTTTCTCAAATCAAATCAAGAGCAGCATCTCTAAGTTTGACTAACATGTTACAAAGAGCAGACTATATTCAAAAGGCAGAGAGAATAATAAGACATTTCATATTTTTCCAACTGCAGTAGTATATAATTAGATTAAGCATTTAATGACGTCCATCACCCTAGCCAATTTTAAAAAGAAATGAACTGGCTTTTTTTTTTCTTTTCCTTTTCCTTTTCAGAATTACCTAAAAAAGGAAGAAAGAAGAACAAAAAGAAAAGTTACCTAGGGCCCAAGGCAGGCCTTTGATTATAATCTCAGGACCCTTAAGCTGACCTAGTATAAACTGTGACCTTTGGAGTGACTCTAGCTTTTTTTCAATGAGTTCTCAATAGATTTCGCCATCTAGTCTTAAAGTGATAGTTTGATGACTTGCTAGTTCTTCAATTTTAGATTGAAAGAAGACCTTCTCTAAGTGTTTATTGGAGTAATGGAATTTTATTACCCTTTCCTCCCTGAAATAACCAAAGAAGATTTTTCTCCCAAGCACCATTCAATCGGGATATCCTACAATGCTCTCTGACACTAGAATGTAAGAATCTGTTTGAATTTTTTTTATCTCTTCTTATTTTTATCCTAAATGAGCATTAAGTCCATAAGAACAGATATATTACATATACAAGAACGAAAATTCTTTAACAATTCTTTCTATTGAATCTCTATTACTCATATATTCATTTTAAAGAATAGATGCTTTTTGTATCCTCAGAGACTTATAGTATTCATTCAGAATGATGCCAACACTGGGTATATAAAAGAAAATCCAAGGGTTTTGAAATGAATAAGAAAAATCTAAATATATGATATTTAATCTTTTCAGTTCAAAATCAGTCTGGATGAAAACATAAGGATCAAAATATAAAATATAGATCTGAACATAAAATATTTTGACTGTAGGTTACTGCATTATTTTTCTAACACAGAATTTTGAAAAAAATTCAAATTTCTTTCAATTCTAGATCAAATACTAAAAGAATTAATATCATCTAGAGAAACCAGTTTGTGGCACTAATGCAAATTTAAAAAGAGATGACAACACTGGCCAATGGGCTAGACCATTTCCTTTATGCATTGTTACTTTTAAAATAAATTAACATTTTATTTTTTATGTGCTATTTCATTCTATACAGTCATGTGTCAGGCGATTTTGTTGTTGTATGAATATCATAGAGTGTATTTACATAAACCTAGATGTTACAGCTTACTACACACCTAGGGTATCTGGTGTAGTCATTATAAGCTTATGGGACTACATTTAGATGTGTAGTCAGTCCATCATTGACTGAAACATAGTTATGCAGCACATGACTGTACATTTTGAGATGATGACTTACTATTATCAGTCTTTATTTCTCTTTCTTGTGCCCATATGCCCAATGGTGTGTTTATGTGTGTGTTAAGTGTAGGACACATGGAGTATCATAGAGTAGAAAGGAAAAATAAAAGAGATGGGTATTTATTTCATGAATGGAAATACACCATACATATTTCTAATACATGGGAACTTCCCTTTTTCCATTAAAATCACCATGTAAAGAAACAAAAGCATTTGTAATGCTTACCCACAAACTTTTGTGGAGTGGAGCTTTTACGTTTTCCCATATTCCCCGTGAGCTTCTCTATGACAGCAGGTCTCTCAAAAGGCACCAGAGAAATATTGTTGTCCATAATAGGCTCTTGTTCCTTACAATCTTCCATAGGAGGTACTATATAAAACCATACAAAAAATGCAATCTGATAATTTCTTCAACATTTTGAAAGATACAAAGCTGGATTTGCCATCTCAATATGTATTATAAAAACATGAGCTAGTATGCCTAAATAAAAGCAAGCAGAAGAAATAACCTCTAGTGTAAAAGTATACTCTTCCATTTTACACATACACACAGGATTTGTTTTTATCTGAGTCTCTCAGATCAGTGACATAAACTGTTGTCACTATCAGTTGCAAACATGTTCATCTGGTTTCTCATCTTATTTCTCTGAAAGTGTTTTTAACATTGATTAAAATCAATAATACTTTAAGACTGCACTATTTTCTAGGCTTTTGGAGCTTATTTTGCTAAAACAACTGAAATAAGTCTACTTGGTATGGAGAAGAGCTTAAATAGATACACAAAATAACAGCACAATATTTAACGTTTTTATTTTTTTCACCCAAGTATTTTCCTGCAGTAGATTTCCTATTTGATGAGCTGTTAGACCGGTTGGCAGCAGTTTAATACCTGCACAATGCAGTCTTCATGAAGAGGATCCGATTCAGAACATGTCTATGCATAGTAAACTGTGGCAGCTTTATGATTGTAATTTATTTTAAAAAGAACTCTTCAGTAGGATAAAAGAATCCATTTCCAGACTGGCACATTAGCTCACTAAACTACTGCCCTAATTCATTTGACATAAACTCTCCAGTGCTGCTCCCTATTTATCACATTTGTCTAAGTTGTTATGGGCTAATATGTTAATGCTTAAATACCAACATTAATTTTCTTTTATTTTTGGCAGCTAGCTGGCACGAGGAATCAAACTCTTGACCTTGGTGTTACAAGGCTGTACTTTAACCAACTGAGCTATCAGGCCAGCCCAACATTAGATGTTGACATTCATAGTATAGACAAAGAACTTATAAAAGTTGTTTTTGAGTAGAAATACTGTGCAAGGATATTTATTAAGGATAGTGTAACATTTCAGACAGATCAGATCAGTTGATTAAAATCAGTGTTCACAGGAAGGACTATAACTTAATTACTTCTTCAGTATGTGTGTTGTCCCTAGTTAAAATTGTGCCAGTTCTATTTGGAAACTTAAAGGTTTCATGTCTTGGGATATCCTTACTTGTTCAGCATGCACTGTAAAATGATTTACTCTGATCCTTTCATTTGTACAAGATAGCTGCACTATGTGAAACATAGCCCGTTCTCATTTATAAGGGGATCCTATTGGCAGACTGCAAAATAAAGTGAGAAAACAAGAGAAGAAAATTAAGAAAACCAAGTGTACAATTAAAATGACCTATTTAATAACCAATATAACCGTTCTCATTTATAAGGGGATCCTATTGGCAGACTGCAAAATAAAGTGAGAAAACAAGAGATGAAAATTAAGAAAACCAAGTGTACAATTAAAATGACCTATTTAATAACCAATATAGGTAATTTATTCAGGGTTTATATCTAGTTAGTAGATGCTACTAATATTGGGACTGGCTCCAGAGCCTGGGCTCTTAGCAACTATTCTATACTATTCTTTGTAGATGTATCTTGAGTGCCGACTCCTTATCTACCAGTTTGACATATTTGTAAGGTCTGCCATTGGGAAAAGACTTGATATATTTTTCTTTAATTATGTAACTAATCTGAATTTTTTACTTTCATGAATCTGGGTGCAACTCATCAAAATGTTTCTGGACAGGTATTGCTTGAAACACAAAACAAATTCTCTAGATATCTCAATAATGTATTAATCACATAGTGAGATATTTAACTAGGCTAAAAATATACTAATATGTTAACTTCACTTGTTTGAGCAAACTTTATAATCAATCATCTTCTTTGACCTTATTTTTGAAGTTATAACCAGGATAAAAATATATTTATATTTCCTCTTTGTCATTATCTCATCACATTGATAAACCATAAAGGCAGTACAATAAGATTATTTCCAATATAGTTTATTTCCCCTAACAATATAATCAAAATTCAAATTCCAAGAGAAAACAGTCTGAGAGACCAAAATTAGGTCACATAACTACCACCTGGTGAGGAGAGGACAGGTTACCCAGACTAACAGTCCTACCATAGTTACATGCAATGGGAGAAAGTTCCCTAAAGGAAAATAGAAGTCTTGTCATCAAGAGAAAACAGTCTGAGAGACCAAAATTAGGTCACATAACTACCACCTGGTGAGGAGAGGACAGCTTACCCAGACTAACAGTCCTACCATAGTTACATGCAATGGGAGAAAGTTCCCTAAAGGAAAATAGAAGTCTTGTCATCAAGAGAAGAAGGAAGGTTGTCGGGCAGGCAAAAACAGCAAATGGCTTCTATATTGTCACAAATTTTTTCTATGTTGCCAAATCTAAAAAAACGTTTCAGTTATCTTAGTTATTTTCTTGACAGCATTTAAACGTGCTGATACTTGTTTTGGCTTCTGTGAAATCACTCTTTCCATGTTCCCACTCTGCTGTTACTCATCTTCATGACTTTTTTTTTTTCCTCCATGTGTGTTCTTGGCCTTCTAGATGTCTCACTCTATTTCTTATTAAATTTATATTTAATTTCCTATATTACCGTATTAGTTACATTTCTCATATTATCTTATTAAAACCTACTACTCCAGGCTATTACCTATATAATGATGGCTCCCACATCTTTATTTCCTACCCAGATTTCTCTCAGGAGCTCGAGATCTATACATTCAACTTCCTCCTAGACCGTTTTACTTGGTTGTCTAACAGGCACATAAGAGACAATGAGTTCAAAAATGGAAATCTCCATTGCCTCCCATACCTTCTCCTATTTTCCTAATTCTCATCAGTGCATGACACTGCTATCTACAACATCATCCATGCTAGATACTGTGGCAAATCCTAGTTTTCTTCCTTTCACCCAGGATACTCTCCTTGTCTCTACCACATCTTCTTACAAACACACATAGAGGTACCAAGTGTTTTAGATTCTCATCTGTAGTTGCTCTCAAGTACCCAACCTTTCTATATATTCCAGGCTACTAAGCCCACCTCAATCACAACAGTCTCCTAACTGGCCTACTGATTTCTTGACTCCTCTGATCCATCTCCCACATGTCTAGCAATAAAATGTAAATGTAATCCTGCTCTTTAGAAAAATTACAAAATTCTTTGCTTAGCACAATAGGCCCTTGAAGTTCTGTCCAGAGCCTATTTCTCTGGCCTTATCCCCTTCCAATTGCTCCTTGTCCTTACAAACTGGACTCCAATCATACAAAGCTACATGTAGGTCCTTATCCCTCCACATTCTTTTATACTTCTATTTCTACACACATGCTGTTCTCTCTGCATGAAACACCCTTCTCCACTTATTAACTCACTATTTTTGCCTTTCAAAACTCAGCTAAAACACAACTTTCCTCAGAAATTCCTCTTCGACACCCAGTCTGATTTAGATGTCTGTCCTCTATGCTCCCATAATGCTTATCACACAGTGTTCTAATTGCTGATTTACTGGTCTATTTCTATCAATAGTTGGTAAGAAATTTAGGGATTATGTTTTACCTGACTTTGTTTCTCTAGTACCTTTTATGATGTGGCACAAATATTATATTCAATGAATGTTTACTGAATGACTTACTGAGGGGAATTATGTCACTCAATGGAAATAAGTCAAAAAGTGTACTAGAAAGTTTGCACGTTTCCAATTATGCTTCCATACTTTCAATAAAAAACTGTCATTTCCCAAATAATTCAAAGCATAAACCTCAGAGCAGATAGCTTTAAAGTTAGCTATCTTTCTGATTCACACTTTCATTTTTGTCTTCAGGCAAGGGGGGAAAAAGTAACTACACAGTTTGGTTTTTAAATCTTTTTCTACAAGCTTAAGAGACTTGAAAAATGAGCATAAAAATAACATTCAAATAAGATAAATAATCTGCCACAAAACTCAATTTATTGTTATCTTTATTTCCAAAAATCCAAGTCATGAAATTCCTCCAACTCGATCAACATGTCTAAGAACTTTTTACTCTACCTCCTAAATTTGTCTTTAATGCTTCATCTTGTTCTCTTGTCCTGCCACTGCCTTTTCATCTTTTCGTTTGTGTTCTCACTTCAAGTCTCTCCTCACAACCCCCCTGTCCCTGGCCCAGGCATCCATCTATCCAATATTATACATTGGCGACATTTTTGTTTAGAAGATGCAAATTTGACTACCTTGATGGCTCTCCAGTTATACTATGAAATTCAAACACTGGATTAGCATAAAAGGCTCTGTCTTTGTATCACAACCAACTATTTCAGTCTCATTTCCTATTACTCCTTTAACTCCAATTATATTCAATGTCAAGGAATCTGTTAATGATCTTTTATACCTCCAAGCCTCTTCTCTGCCTGAAATATACATTTTCTGTGTCCTGTTCGACCTATGCAATTTTTACTTATCCCTCATGCTCAGATCAAACACTGCTGCATGCAAGAAGCTTTCCCTTACCTCTGCAGGCAGAGTTAAGTTAGTTCTATATCTGTACTCTTGGGGAATTGTACACACATCTTTATTAGAGCTTTTGCTTCATTTTAATCTCAACTTTAAAAAATGTATGTATTTCCTATCAGAATATGTGTATGAAATAATTGTGTCCATTTATCTTTATATCCCAAGAATGTTCCACAGAAGTTGGTACATAGCAAGTCCCTGATAAATGTTTTTTGAATGAAGTGAAAGAATGTCTCTTTTTCTTCAGACACTACTTTAGAAGAGCCAACATGGGATTTTGTGAAAGAGAGGCTAGGAAATACAAATATATCAGATATGAAAAATAAAACAAATAAGTCATTTCATGAAGATAATGGCAACCACAATGATGGTAACCCTCACACCTACCACTAAAGGAAAAAAAAAACACAGCAGGATAGAAAGAGAGGGAAGGGGATAAACATAAATTTCATTGTGGCTCTAGTTAAAAGGAGACACTTGTAAAGCTATATAGATGACACAATTTTAATGATTTAGTCTAGTAGCATTTTACCATGTTTTTCTCTCTCATGGCGTATATTTACTCCTACCTCATACAGTCAATTCCCCAGTAACAATTTTAACAAAGGACAAAGGAGATTAAGGATAATCTCAAATTACTATTACAACAAACCTAGAAAAAGTACAGTATGAAATGGCATTAATATAAACTGATGTGGTCAAAACAATATCCAGTATTTAAGAACAAATATTTGGGTCTATAAATGATAGCAAAACCTACCCTCACCCCACAGTCTTCATTGGCTTTGCTCCGCGCTCTATCCAATGCTCCAAGTCTCTTTCCCACTTTTCCCTACTCTGTTTCAGCTTCAGCACCATCTGTCTAGGGCTGGGAAATGGGAAATAATACTGAGGACCCAGTTATTTAGGGGATGTGTCTTTTTCTCCCCCTAACCCCCACCAAATATACTTGTTTAAATTTTTTGTTAGGATTTTATTCTTTTAAAAGGTCAGTCTGCCAAAGGATAGTTAAATGTAGATTATAATTATTTATTTACAGTTTAAGTCCCTATTACAATATAAAGTCTTTTAGGAGAGTCTCTATTTCTTATGCAGGTATGTATGCATTTCAGAGCTCCATAAATAACTGTGAATGGAAAAATAAATTAATCAATAAAATTTGTACATGTATAATCATATCAAAAGGTCAGAACTACAACAGGAGAACATTATATAAAAAAAACTAGCAGGGATGGCTTAAGGTGTCTTTGGGAAGATTTGGCATACCCCCAAGCCTTCATCAGCATTCTGCTTCAAGCTACTCTTAAAAACAACAGTTTAAAGAGAAACAATATGCTTAGTAGGCAAATGAACCTTCTAATGCTTAAGTTAATGCTTCTAAGTGACAACTTTATAGGGGATGACATATTCACTGTTTCTTAGTATTTAATGTCCTGAAATGTAATGGTAAAAAAAAAAAAAAAAAAAATTCATTGGGTATTTTTTACACACCTAATCACATTTAATTCTCACATCAAGCCTTTGAGTGACACACTCAGACACCACATGGCCAGAGCAGATTTGCTGGACACTGAGGGCCACCATTTTATAACCTTGATGCTCTCGATTCTGTACTACTCTCATAAGCCCATGCAATGCAAGCTTGCAATATCAAATTTACTAAGACTTGAAACACAGACAGGCTTGTAAAAATATTAGTTAATAATGATAACAATTTAAAAAAATGGACTCAGTCATAATGAGTGGAATTAAATTCTTCAGATTCAAAAATCACCATAATATGTTGAACTTTCAGAAGGAGAGAACAGAACTGTGGTTATTAGAGGTGGGAAAGGGGGAAGGAGAGGAGGGTTAGCAAGAAATTGGTTAAATGGACACAGGAATGATTAAATTTTGTAATGATGAATGTGTTAATTATCCTGATTTGATGATCAAACATTGGACACAGGTATTTATATTTAACTCTATACCCTACAAATAGGTATACTCAATTATGCTTTCATAAAAAAAATTTTTAAAAACAAGTTCTCCAGATTATAGAAACTATCCCTAATATAAGCAGATTCTTCAAATATTCAGGATAACAATAAATATTTTAAAATATTTTTAAAAATTCCCAACTCAACAATAAATATTCACTGGCTGTACAATGAACACAGTTCTATAGCATTTACTATATAAAACAAATAAAAACCCCACAAATAATCCTTCAGCTGGCTATGTCTAAGTCAATAAATGGATATTTATATTTTAAAAGTGACTATAGAAATCCTAAACTGTACCACTCAATATTGGCCAAACCTTTTAAAAATAAAAGACATAAATGCACCAATAAGTTAAGATTTTTGTATGTATTTGTGTGAATAATGAAATTGGTCAGTATAAAAATACAATTAGTAAGACAAAAAGTTAGACAGTACAAATCTAGAGACCAAAAATTCATTACTTTCCTTTGTAAGGCCGATTTACTAAAACTAACTTTTCAGGAATAGAGTATTATTAACTGATAAACCTTAGGAAACTGCCTTCCTACCTGCCATAGTATATTGTGGAGATCAGGATGTTTTGCATGGAGGATGTTTTTTGTGGTGGGAGGTGGTGTCTAACTTTGGTCTAGATTGTTTCTCACGCTTGTAGAAAACAAAATCAGTAATGTTCCAGATAAATTACGAGACAGATTGGAAAAATTTCAAATTATATCACTGATCACTAACCTCACAGAGATGAAAATATGCAAGTAACCATTTTGTTCTTTTAGGAAACCAATAGACTTATGTAGAACAATCTCTAATTATTTGGTTACAGAAATGAAAGAAAAGAACATTCCTTTGGTATATTAAAGGTCGGCTGTGTTATGTTAATTCAAACACATGTTATCAGAAATAATTTGAGAGTATCATGAAAACTCAGGAAACCAATAGACTTATGTAGAACAATCTCTAATTATTTGGTTACAGAAATGAAAGAAAAGAGTACATTCCTTTGGTATATTAAAGGTCGGCTGTGTTATGTTAATTCAAACACATGTTATCAGAAATAATTTGAGAGTATCATGAAAACTCAATACAGCTAGTATGTGATATATCCAAAAGCTCAACTCATTTCAAGTGCTTAAGAAGATAATCCCACAGAAAGTTAATGTGATCTAAACTTGTTTCAAACAGAGTAAGATTTTATCTTACTGAAGAAGGGCAGAGGGAACCATTTAACTCATAAAACACTACAAAAGCAGTATGAGGGAATGAAAATCACAAATGCGATTTCTACGCACCATGGTGACTCATGACCTGCCCAGCAGCCTCCATGCTGACATTCTGGAGATAGTTGTGGCAGCGTTCCTTGTGCTCCTCCAGTGAACTGCGCTGCTTGTAGCTTCGTCCACAGTAGTTGCACTTGTGAGGTTTACCCACTGTGAAGAGAACTCAAGGTTAGTATGCTGTCAGGCTCTTCCACATGCAAAGCAAAACTTACAACTAAATTTTGATAGTCTGGAGGAAGCATTTACATGCTTTCAGAATTAAATCTCTTCCTCTTCTACCTTCCAATTGAGGCAAGAGAAGATAATAAATACCAAGTCTATAACAGCAAGAAGATAGGCAGTTCGTACCTCTAGAGAGAGGGGAAATACTGAAATCAAACTCATGCTCTGCCTGTATTCCAGAACACAAATGGCTGATGATCAATCTTCAAATTATCTGACTCTTAACACATTTACTCTTACACAATTATCTCAGCTTTGACTCATTCAAAAGACAAGTTGGGAGTCTCCTAGATACGTGATGAAGTTTTTTGGGGGTGGGGTGGGGGGGATGGGTGAGGGCAGGGAATTTTACTGAAAAAAACAACTTAAATGCAACAACTCAAAATGTCATTGTTTAATAAAAAGAGATTATTCATGGGCACCAAGAAGATTAAAAAGAATTCAAGTGCTGAGAAAAAGTACAGATAAAAGTAGAGTTTCTCTTTTCTTTCCGCCTTGGTAATAACTATTCACATATGCAAAACTTTGCGGTAGAGAAGTATATTCTCTCTCATCAGCAGTGCTTTTATAATACCAAGAATTAACCTGCTAGGTGCTTTGAGTCAGGATTATTAACAATAACTGCTGAAGCCCTAACATATTTAGTTTTACAATGACTGTAACATTTTCCAAAACATCTCACATTCAGGAAATGAATTATTCCCTAATAGCCATGGAAGGATTATCTCAGTACATCTGTTAAAATACTGTGATGCTCATATAAAAAAACTCAAAAGAATTGATTAAAAAGAAAAAAAAAAAACCTCTATGGAAAGAGGCATGTTTTAATGTATGACTTTTCATAAGGATATCACAGAACACTTTGATTCTTGGTTTTCAATGGGTACAGAACAACATATAACACCGGGTGGTCTATGTCAAAGCCCTCAGTAGTAAAGCACAGTATGAATCAGACTAGTGTCTCTCATTTGACTCTCCTAGGTAGGAATCATTTAGTTTTGCTCAGAGAATAGACAACTCTTTTTTATGACCAAAGACAGCATCTCTAATCCCAGTCACCTTACAAACCTGTATTATGACACTGGTCACAAGAGGAACTGAAATACTATAACAAGACAAGGTATCCATGGCTGCCTACAAGTCTCACTGTAGTGATTTTAAAACAACCAAACCAAACCTTTAGATTGCATTTAAGATACACAGATATTAAAGTCAGTTATTTTATAATCAGAATTTTTTATAAGTCATCTTAATCAAAAACTATTTCAGACATGATTAGTCACTTTTAAAAAATAATAGGCAAAGTAACTTCTATTTTTCAAAACCAAGAATTTCTGGGAAGTAGCTGTGAACATTGTGCAGAATGTATATCACTATGTGAGATCATTAAAAAATACAAGAAAATATTTTAGTCAAAATTATTTAGTGTAAATAATGTAAATATATTTACACAAAATTATATTCTAAGAAATGGGTCCACACAACAAAAAGCCTTTGTTTGCTATCAGCATTATCCAGTTGTGGGTTCTTTCATACTGTTTCTCTAGAAATAGTGATGAATTTCTACTGAACAAGACTGTTAACCAATAAATACTTACTAAGCATGTACATTGTAGTTATAGCCCACTGTAAAATAGGTCAGTCATCTCCCGGTCTTCCCTGGTTTTAGTTCTACCACATTGTGCCTTATGTTGCCTCTGTTTCACTGTGAACATAATAACCTCCTATTCTTTCTTCTCTTTATTTCTGTAAGCAATCTTTATACCTTCTCAGCTTAATTGAAACATGATCCCATTCTACTCTCTTGGCTAACAACCTTCTATGTAGTCCCAACTCAGCTGATCAAGAGGAGAAGACAGTATACTTTTCACTGCTTCCAACTCATTTTCTTACTACACTCATTTTTGAAGTCTATTTCATCTGCTTTACTTCAGTTTCTCCCATTTTTGTCACCTATTCATTTTAAAACATCACTCTTCTCTCTTCATACCATCCATGTTCTCAGTGACTCTAACAGGGATTTGAGTAATTCTTCTAAAAGTATGGCCTTGGGCTGGCCCGGTGTGCCTCCCGCCGAGGGTTCGGATCCCCTAATTCTTCTAAAAGTATGGCCTTGGGCTGGCCCGGTGTGCCTCCCGCCGAGGGTTCGGATCCCATATGGAGACCGGTTACCGCTCACTGGCTGAGCGCAGTGCGGGCGCAACACCGAGGGTTGCGATCCCATTGCCGGTCCCCGGTACGGGCGCGACACTGAGGGTTGCGGTCCATTGCCGGACACAGAAAAAAAAAAAAAAGAAAAAGACAAAAAGGAAAAAAAAAAAAAAAATAAAGTATGGCCTCAATTTTCTCAACTCTTTATCTCCATTCTACTCCAGCAACCCAAATAACTGGGTGACATGTTGATTTTGACATTTCTTATAACTATGAGAGTACTTCAAAAAGCTTGTGGAAAAAAGGAATTAACATGAATCTTTTCATAAACTTTTTGAAGACCCCTCCTATTCTATCTCCAAGAAATTTATTCTGGGAATACTCTACCTTATCCTTCTACCTCTTGCATTCACTCAATATATATTTATTAAAAGATTGCTAGGTAGCAAAACTGTGACAAGGCTAAAATGTAAAGTGAAAAACAAATTCTCATGGGTGCCTATCCTCATGCAACTTGTAGTCTAGTGAGGAAGACAGACATTAATAAACACATAAGCAGTATATTACAAATTGTGGTAGGTTCTATGGAGCAAAAGAATGGTATGCTAGTATGACATGGGGAACTTACTTTAGCGTCAGAAGGTTAGGCAGGAAAGTCTGTCTGAGGTAGGAACATTTAGAGTGATAAATGAAGGAAAAGTAGTTAGATAATTAGGGGGGTGTGATGTGGAGAGGCAGTATTTCAGGTTTTTAAGATCAGCTGTCATCATTTTTCTCTCAAATTCTTAGCTCCTTCAAAGTCTACATTCTACCCTTTCTAGTCATTTAAAAATAATTAAAATGTTTTTGTTTTTTAATTTTTATTGAATTTTATTTTTTATATGAACCTTACTACTCTTTTGAAAATTGTTTCCAAACACCACCGACAATCCCTGGCAAATCCAATGGCTCAACTACCCCACAAGGCCATTTCCAATCAGTTCCTTGATGTTTTCTTTTAAATCAAGCTCATGAAAATATTGTTTATATTTACTCCTATACATGATGAGTTCATATGTAACTTATGACTTTATCTGTAATTTATAAGTAAATACAAATAAATTATGTGAGTTAGTATGTATAGCATACATATTTTATAGAAGAGGACCAGTATTTTGTTACCTTTATTTTTATAATAGTTATTATACATTCTCACCAACTGCAACACCTATATGGATATTTCTGAACATTTTGGAAAAGTCAGTAAGCTCTGAATGACTAAAACCCAGTGGACTTCTATCAGTCCTAAATCTTCCTAATGTCTTGGTCACTGTCAAAACTTCTTGTTCGTTGAATTTCTTATTTTAGCTTCTGGGATCAGATTCTGTGTTCCCCCTCACTGGTTCTCAGCCTCATCCTACCTTGCAAATATATACATTCCTCCAGATTTTGTTCTCAGTACAGTATTCTTCTTTGCTCTCTAGATTAAGTTCTCATTTCCATGAAACATCCACATCACCCCTGAAATAATTCCCCATGATGTTAACTTCCTACTGGCCATATGAACCATCTTCAGTGACCTTGGTGTATCCCTTCCGCATAACTGAAACAAAGAGGATCGGGACATAGCTTTCTCCTCTGTGCTCTTACAACTCTCTATTCATACTCTGGTGATATATTACTTATGATACTTGCATTGTAAGTATCCATTTGATATCTATTTCTCTAGTCCAAACAACAAGCTCCATAAAGACAGAGATTATGTTTTAGTCAATTTTGAATTGCTAATGCTTATGTAGTCATTACCATCACACAGGAGACAGGTATTTGCTGAGCGACTGCACTCCAAATCCATACTTCCAACAGCCTTTGGAGTATTGCTTCATGGATATTCCCCTGAAATCAAATCTAATATTCAAAATATCCCCAACTGCCTTCCTCCCCCAAATCCCTGCTTTGTTCTCACTGCACTTCTTGGTTAGTGTTACCACTGTTATAATAATCCAGACTCACAACACTGCAGCCATTTTTGTTGCCTCCTACCTATTCTGCTTCCAAATAATTGCTAAATTCTATATACTCAACTCTCTCCTTCAATATTTCTCGTTTATCCCTCCTTTTCATTTCCACAATCAATATCTGAGTTCAAGGCTTCACTATCACTAATCTAAGCTAGCATGACAGACTTCAAATAGGTTTTCTCATCCCATGTGTAATNGACAAGTATTTGCTGAGCGACTGCACTCCAAATCCATACTTCCAACAGCCTTTGGAGTATTGCTTCATGGATATTCCCCTGAAATCAAATCTAATATTCAAAATATCCCCAACTGCCTTCCTCCCCCAAATCCCTGCTTTGTTCTCACTGCACTTCTTGGTTAGTGTTACCACTGTTATAATAATCCAGACTCACAACACTGCAGCCATTTTTGTTGCCTCCTACCTATTCTGCTTCCAAATAATTGCTAAATTCTATATACTCAACTCTCTCCTTCAATATTTCTCGTTTATCCCTCCTTTTCATTTCCACAATCAATATCTGAGTTCAAGGCTTCACTATCACTAATCTAAGCTAGCATGACAGACTTCAAATAGGTTTTCTCATCCCATGTGTAATTATTTTACTTCCCTCTTCAACAACCTTCAATGACTGTTAACTTCTATTCAACAAAATCCAAATCCCTTTACCTGGTATTCAGCATCCTACACAATCTGGTACCAAAACATACATACTATCTTCTGCCACAGGCTCCAGCCAAAATTACCTTGCACTTACACTTTGTAGTCTCGTTTTATTCTGGAATGGCTTCACATAATTTCTGCCTCTTGAAATCCTCCTCATCCTTCAACTTCCAACACTCTTAACTCTGTTCCATCTAAAAATCATCTTTCTCACTAAAGAACTCAAAGTGCATTGGCCCTCATGCATCAGATACTTTCAACATTTTATTTTGTATTATTTTTTGTTTTCATACATGGTATTTGTACATTCATTTTCATCTCCCATGTTAGATTGTGATCTCCTTGAGAAATCAGAACAATATCTTATATATCTTTGTTTACTCCAAAGAGTTTAGTGTGGTGTCTTGTTCACACAAAAAAAGCTAATAAATGTAGTTTTCATGAATAACTTCATTTCTTAACTCTTTAAATATTTTTCTCTCATCAGTTTTTCTTACGTTTTATAATTCTAAAAGCTATACATCCATATACAA
>NW_007727327.1:212572-213796 GCF_000696425.1 Galeopterus variegatus | reverse complement strand
TATTATCATAGAGCAGATGCTTCTTCTGTCACTCTGAAATGGGCTTCGTGGAGAGAGACATCCTCTTCTTTTCTTTTTCTCTGCTGGTGATTCTCCTTGTGCCAATGCACTCCAGTGGCTGGCAGAACATCTTCTTGGTGGTTGTGGTGTCGAGCCCTTGCGCGGCAGCCATGGTTATTGTGGTGGCTGTGGTGGGCCATTCACATGGAGGTGATATTTTTCGTATGCTCCTTGGCACTGGCATTGTGCCTGGTTGTGGGGAGTGTCTGGTCCCTGGCTCCAAGCCTCAGGTCCCCGGGCAGGCCCCAAGGCACTGGCACAGTGTGCCTAGTTATGGGAGGGGGATCTGGTCCCCTTTTCCATGCTTCGGGTCCCCAGGTGGGCTCTGAGGTGCTGTCATGGTGTGCCTGGTTGTAGGAGGGGGATCTGGTCTTCTTCTCCATGCTGTGGGTCAGCAGGCAGGCCCTGAGGCACTGGAGGTGTGAGTGGTTGTGGGTGAGGGTCCTGTCCCTGGTTCCATGCCTCATGTCCCCTGATGGGCCCCAAGGTGCTGGTGGTATGTCTGGGCCAGAACTAATTTTTTGTCCTTTGCTTACTTCTAACATGGGGGAACTTCCTGTGGGAACCAGTACCTGAGCTGTGTGGTTGAGCTAAATTGCTGCTTTGCTGCTGTTTCCCTTAGGAAGGCTTTTTATGCAGCTCAGGGTTTAATGGTTGACCTTATAGGTACGTCTGGCTCTCCAGAGACCCAGTGCACCAGGGTTGTGTAGAAACTCTGATCTGAGCCTAAGTTTTTTCATCACACTGCACCCCGTGCAATTCTGCATTCCTGACCAGTCTCCTCTGAGTGGTCCTGCACTGATTGGGGGGTGGATCAGCTGTCCTTGCTGTGTCCTAGTATTCTCCTGGTGGGCCTGTCTCCCTCACTGTCTGTACTCCAAACATTTCCCATGGGACAGGCCCTGCGCCAGTCCCTAGTGATGACTCAGCAGCCTCTGAATAGTTCCCCCTTTTCAGCTGTTCTGGCTCCTCACTCCTGGGTGGGTCCACAGGAATGCTATTAGTGGTCTTGCTGTTCTGGGGCCCCTAAGGTCCTCTTCCCCGCTGCTGCCTCCAAGTAACTCCATCTGAAGGGCACAGCTGCAGCTTCTGCTGGCTCCTGCCTCATGTGCTCAGCAGCTCCAGCATTCAAGAAGCCATGGCCCGAAATGCTCAGAGCAGTTT
>NW_007727327.1:210423-211519 GCF_000696425.1 Galeopterus variegatus | reverse complement strand
GTAAATTTTAATTATACTACTTGACTCAACAGTGATTACATTTCCTTTTTTCTACAGCTTTAAATATTTCCTAGAGTTAATAATTGTCTCACTTTCTACTTTTGCTTGTGTTTCTGTATTCGGTGCTACTTACTCCTGTACCCCCAAAATGTTTTCACATCTATTAATAATTGTTCTAAACACTCAGAGTCCCACACAATTTCTGGGGTCTATACAACCCCCACTCCCTCTTGCCTTCTCACAGCCACTGGTACTTCTTGCTCCAGTTGGAACTGATGGTATCCTGGGCTTATTAAAATTGTTGTCCTGGGACTTTCCTTTGTCTCCCTCATGACTGGATCCCCTGCTGCCTGAATCCCATATATTCCTCTCTCATTCTTGAGTATGGAAATTCTAGGTTTGAAATTGTTTTCCCATAACATATTGAAGGCTTTGTTCCACTGAAATAATAATCTCTAGAGTTTTTTTTTTTTAAAGTCTCATGCAAATGTAGCTTTATATGTGGACTGTTTATCTGAAAGCTCTTAGTATCTTCTTTTTGTCCCTGATGTTTTCAAATTTCTAAAATATGTGTCATGCATCTCTGGTCCAGAGTGCCTAAGTTAGGTATTTGCCCTTTAGGACTGTAGAAATGTGTGTATGTTTGTGTGAGTGTATTATATATATTCCTTACAGAATATTTAATATATACACACAATATTTAGTATGTACACAGATAATACATATCATATAATATGTATATGGATAATTATTAGAATTGTCTGTAACTATTTCAACAATTTTTATATATGGTGTAAAGTAAGAGCCTTATACCATTCTTTTTAAAAATATAGATATCCAATTGTTGTAGCCATATTTGTAGACAATAGTATCCTTTCTGCCTTAAATGATTGCAGTATCTTTGCTAAAAATCAATTCATCATTTATTTTGGGGTGGATTTCTGGACTCTACTCCACTCCATTATCTCTATGTCTATTTTTAAACTAACCAAGTAAGTTAACCAATAAAGTTAGTCTTTAAATCAGGTAGTGTATGTCACCCAACTTTGCTTTTTCAAAATCACTTTAGGTATTTTAGGTTCTTTGCATTCCAAAC
>NW_007727327.1:207952-210015 GCF_000696425.1 Galeopterus variegatus | reverse complement strand
GGTGGATTTCTGGACTCTACTCCACTCCATTATCTCTATGTCTATTTTTAAACTAACCAAGCAAGTTAACCAATAAAGTTAGTCTTTAAATCAGGTAGTGTAAGTCACCCAACTTTGCTTTTTCAAAATCACTTTAGGTATTTTAGGTTCTTTGCATTCCAAACAAATTTGGGGGGGGGGAAGAAAGAAGGAAGGAAGAAAGAAAGGAAAGGAAGGAAGGAAGAAAGAAAAAACCAGCTGGGATTTTGACAGGAATTACATTGACATGATTGGCTCAATTTCAGGAGAATTAACATGTTAACAGTATTGACTCTTTTACCCACGATCATGTTGTATCCAGTTATTTAGGCATGCTTTAGTGTTTCTCACCAATGTTTTATAATTTAAATGCACAGTTCTCATACATATTTACTTAAATTTATCTCTAAGTATTTCATACATTTTTGGATGCTATAACAAATGGCATTGCTTTCTAAATTCCAATTTCCAGTCATTCATTTCTAGCATATAGAAATACACTTGATTTCTTCTCATATGTCATAGAGATATCTGCACTCCCATTTTCATTGCATTATTATTCACAATAGCCAAGATATAAAATCAACTTGAGTGTCCATCAATGGATAAATGGATAAAAAATAAACGTGGTATATATACACAATGGAATACTATTCAGCCTTAAAAAAGAAGCAATTCCCATCATTTGCAACAAATGAATAAACCTTGGGGACATTGTGTTAAGTGATATAAACCAGGTACAAAAAGACAAATATCTATTCAGCCTTAAAAAAGAAGCAATTCCCATCATTTGCAACAAATGAATAAACCTTGGGGAGATTGTGTTAAGTGATATAAACCAGGTACAAAAAGACAAATACTGCATGATGTTACTTACATATGTATAATCTAGAAAAGTTGAATTAATAGAACAGAAAATGAAATGGTGATTACCAGGGGCTGAGACGGGGGGTGGGTGGGGGAGTGATGTTGGTTAAAGAATAAAAAATTTCAATTAGATAGGAGTACATTCAAGATATGTATTGTACAACATGGTGACTATAGTTAATAACAATGTATTGTATTGTCGAAAGTCGCTGAGAGTAGATTTTATGCTACCACAAAAAATAATAAGTATGTGAGGTAATAAATATGTTAATTAACTCAATTTAGCTATTCCACAATGTATACATGTATCAAAACACATTGTATATGATAAATGTATACAATTTTCATTTGCCAACTAAAAATTAATTTTATAGAAAAAAGTACATGATTTCTTTATATTGACCTTGCATCTTGAAACTTTAATAAAATTACTGTTTTAATTTTTTTGATGGATTCCTTGTTATTTTCTATATAAGTGATCATGCCACATAAAACGACAGTTTTACTTTATTCCTTTCCAATCTGAATGTTTATTTCTTTCCTTCGTGTTACTATGTTGCCTAAGACTTTCAGTATAATGTTGAATAAAAGTGGAGAGAGGAGACATTCTTGCCTTGTTCCTGATCTTTATGGTAAACATTCATTATTTTATTATTAGTATGATGTTAGTTGACAGTTTTTCATACATGACCTTTATCATGTTGAGGAAGTTCCTTTCTATTCTATTGCTGAGAATTTTTATCATGCGTGAATGCTGAATTATGTTGAATGCTTTTTCTGCAACTATAAAGATTATTACATGGTTTGTATTTTTTAGTCTCTTATTATGATGAACTACATTGATTTTTTTCCAATGTTAAAACAACTTTAAATTCTTGGGAAAACACAACTTGGTCATGATAAATTATCCTTTTTATGTATTTCTCAATTCGTTAAAATTTTGTTAAGAATTTTTACATCTATGTTCATGAGGGATAATACTATAGTTGACCCTTGAGCAACATGGGAATTGGAACCCCAACTCCCTGCATGGTCAAAAATCCAGTTATAAATTTTGACACCCCAAACATTTAACTACTAATAGCCTACTATTGACCAGAAGCCTTACCAGTAACATAAACAACTGATTAACATATATTTTGTATAAGTATTATATACAGTATTCTTATAATAAAGTA
>NW_007727327.1:206822-207816 GCF_000696425.1 Galeopterus variegatus | reverse complement strand
AAACAACTGATTAACATATATTTTGTATAAGTATTATATACAGTATTCTTATAATAAAGTAAGCTAGAAAAAATATTAAGAAAATAATAAGGAACAGAGAATACCTTTATAGCATTTATTTTAAAAATCCACATATAAGCGGACCAGTGAAGTTCAATCTCATGTTTTTCAAAGGTCAACTGTATACAATTTTCTTGTAATGTCTTTGATTTGGTATCTGGGTAATGCTGACTCCATATAATTTGTTTATAAGTACTTGTATTCCTCCCTCTTCCATTAAGTAGAAGAATTTGTTCCTTAATGTTTCTCTTAAGTTATTTTTTCCTTAAATGTTTGACAGAATTCACCAGTGAAGTCATCTGGAGTTACCTTTGTGCGAAGCTTTTTAACTTCAATTTTAATTTTTGGAATAAATAAAGGGTTATTTCTTCTTCAGTAATCTTTTATGATTTCTATTTTTCAAGGAGCATGTTTCATTTTGTTGAATTTATTGACATAATATTATTTTAGTATGCTTCCAATGGCTATAGGATTTATAGTGATGTTGCATCTTAATTCCCGATATTGGCAAATTGTGTGATCTCTCTTTTTATATTAATTGGTCTTGGCTAGAGATTTATCCATTTTCCTGATCACTGGTAAATTCTGTCAAACATTTTATTGATCAGAGAATTAGCCTTTGATTTTGCTGATTTTTCTCCACGATTTTTCTTTGTTACTCTTTCATTGGTCTCTATCATTATTATTTCCTTTCTTTACATACTTTGGATTTTACTGGCTCTTTTATAATTTCTTAAGAAGAAAGCTTAGATCATTAATTTGAGACTTTTCTTCATTTCTAACATAAGCATTTAACACTATACATTTCTCTCTAAGCACCACTTGTATTTTTATCAGTCCATGTTTTCTTCTGTATTCTTAAACATACAGAGTATATTTATAATCACTTATCAACTTTGCTAGTTATAATACTTTGATCATTTCTGGGTCTGTT
>NW_007727327.1:194664-206132 GCF_000696425.1 Galeopterus variegatus | reverse complement strand
ATATTTATAATCACTTATCAACTTTGCTAGTTATAATACTTTGATCATTTCTGGGTCTGTTTCTATTGATTGATTATTCTCCTGATTATGGATAATATTTTCCACCTTTCTGCATATCTGTTATTTTTTTTAATGGAATGCTGGATGGATATTGTGAATTTTACATTAGTGGGTTCTAGATTTTGTTGGATTTCTTTAAAATGTGGTTGACTTGCTCTGTTATGTAGTTATGTTACCTGAAATCAGTTTGATTCTTTTGAACTTTGCTTTTATGCTTTAAGGCAGATCCAGAGCACGCTTTAATCTAAGGGCTAGTTTAGCCCCAGTACTAAGGCAATACTCTTCCTAGGACTTTACTCAGTGCTGTGCATATTACAAGGTCTTTCCAACTTGACTGGTGAGAACTATTTATTCCCAGCCTGCATGAGCTCCAGGAATTATTTGTCCTTCTGTTTTCTAGTGTTTCTTTTCCCAGCTTCAGGTTGTTATCTCATACACATAAATAGGTCATTATTTAGCCAAAGAGTTAAGGGGGACTTATACAAAACTTCAGAGCTTTTTCTGAGCAGCTTCCTCCTATCTGATACTCTACAAACTCTCAGTACATTGGTCTCACTGGACTCTGTTCTCTGTCTCCTCAATTCAGCCAGACTACCCTGGCTCTGGATTTGTTCTCCCTGAGCTTTGGCCTGGAAATTTCCTACAGAAAGTAAGCTGGGGCAATCATAAGACTCACCACCTTTTTTTCTTCTCTCCGGGATCACAGTCCTGCACTGCCTGTTGTTATTGTCTAAAATTCATTTAATACATGTGTCCAATATTCTAGTTGTTTAAGGTGAGAGGATAAATCTGCTCTCCGATACTTCACCATGTTTAGAAGCAAATGTTATATTTTTAATTGGAATAATACCAAAAAGTCATGCTAACTTTATCAGTTTTAGTACAAATACAATTCAGGTAACTGAAACAGAGTTTCTTATGGATATAATTCTAAGAAGATATGTTACAATACTAAGGATTCAAAGACACCAGAGATAGTAGGGTCAGTGTTTCCAAGTACCTTAAAAGTTAACATAGTCTCTTTGACATATCATCCCTCACAAAAATCCTAAAATAACAAAAACAAAAGAAGTATCAGCATAATGTCAGATATGTAGGTACAGACTCCTGACCTGAGGAATAAAGTAAGGATCCAGTAAAGGAAACTTGACAATTCTTTTAACTATTTAATTAGAAAAAAATCTGCCAGTATTTATTAGCATTTTCTCCATCTGTCTTATGAGGAATTAGAAATAAGAAATATCTGCCCCTGTACTCCTAAAACCCCCATATACCTAACCAAAAGTAAGAGCAAGTCAAATAGCCATAAAGAATTTTGAAACAGGTATGTTTACCATAAATTCATAGGGCGTTATGAAGATATATAGCACAACCAAGTCTTGTTCACTTATATTTCCTTGAAATAGGTCACTTCAAGAGTTATCCTAGTGAAACCTATAAAACAAATTACAATAGCACTAATATATGTTGTAAATGTTTTATACTTTATACAGATGCATGTCCGTTTACACATACAAAAACATACAAAGAAACGTCTATATTCAGAAAATATATTTACCATTTTTCATGACATAAAATCAGCAATGAAACATGCTTATGTCACATTCAACTTCCTTTAATAAAATTAAATGCACCTACATTTTAATAAATATTTCTAGGGAAAAAAAAGGGAGTCTGATATCTGATTTTACTTGGTAATTGCTTATAGAACTATAAATTAATCTGAAGAAAGATTAACACTGACATGGCACAACTGATACCTAATTTTTTTCTGGTTTTATTATCCGTAAGTTATCTTGGTCTGTTTTATTGTATGAAGTCTGTGTATGGGAAATTTTAAGATTCTTGATCCCTACTCCTATATTGCTGCTTCAGAAAATGTTTTGCAAATCCACATTCATACTAGTAGTGTATGAGAGAGTCATTTTACCATACTGTCACCAACAATGAGTACTCTCATTAAAATAATAAATTCTCCACTCATGTGCTAATCCCTGTGTCCTCACATTGTAGCAAGGCACTTGTGGGCACTAAAGCAATGTCATGTCTTTGTGAAGCCATATAAAGCAAGTACTATGTGAAGTCAATATGGAACAAGAAATGAGAGTGGCAGTATCCAAGTTGATTCCTATGTTTAGGAAGATGTGCAGTGCCCAACAAGGCATACAATCCCATTCATAAGTAACTGTGGCTCCTTAAGAATGAAAAAAACTTTTTGTTTCTTAATTTAAGCATTGCATTTTTTTTTTTTCAAATGGCTATAATTTGTTTGGACCTGACTATTTAATAAATGAAACTGTTAGGTGTTTCTTTTAGTCCTGAAGGCACTGTGAAAAAATTCCTAAGACGCTAAAGACACAGTGAACAAAGTTTGGGAACCTCTTTGCTAGGCAATATGAGATACATAATTTCTATTTCTTTTTAATTCGCATCAGTGAAACTTAACATTAAACAACAATAAAACAATTATTAGCCATTTGTATATTATCCTGTTAAATTATCTGTTTAATACCTTCACCAATTTATCAGTTATGGTCTTAACTGCTATTGTCTTTCTCATCAATTTGTTAAATCTTTGTATACACTAATGTTAATAACTCTTTGACTTATTTCTTATAAATATTTAACTTACTTTTTTTTTTTTGAGGTTTAGAGGTTTTTAATTTCCATGTGGTCAAAACTTTTGGTATTTATCTCCCTAGACTGTTCTTAGTTTTAAAAATCTGACTGATACAGAATTTTTCACTTTTTTTCTAAATCTTTGTAAGTTTTAACTCTAGGCGTTTTAAATAAAATGATTCAGTGGGAAGAGAATACTTCAGAAAGGAAACAGATTCCGACCTGAAAAATGAGCTATTTTTCAGAGAAAATCTGTTATATTAAATCATTTTGGCATAATTAGATGTCTGTCAAAAATTATTACAGTAAAATAACTTTTATCTCTTTAAGCAGAGCTTATCAATGCAGTTGGGGGTATGGAGAGAATGTTAAATGTTTAAACAAGTCTGTGAAACAGTGCATTTAATGTGGATTTCTTAGAGATTCACAATGTACGTGAGCATATCAAAGATTATTTTGGATACTTAGATTTGGTAACAAAAGAAGTAAGCAAACAAACAAAGCCTGTGTAACCCAATGTTTCCCCACATTATGCTAATTTTAGTACTATTTTTCTATTTTAACAATTACTAATTTCCCAATAATTGCTCTGTGGCCATACTTTGAGAAACGCTGCTCTATAATAATAAAGCAGGTACATACTGTTGGCATTAACACACTTTACTGTTCTTTTATAGGATTTGCCAAGTGTTGAGCAAGGACAAAGAGTTCATTTAACAATTATTTAACATATACTTATTGAGCGCCTTCAGCTTTCCACACACCATGTTCTAGGTAGGTACTGTGGATACAGCAGCAAACAAAACAGACATTAACCCTGCATTCACAGAGCTAACACTATTTAACCATTCATACATTTCCATTTGTTTTATAATGTAATAACATTAATTTTCAAATTAAATTAAAAACTTTATAAAGGACACAAACACCAGAGAAAATTGTACATAAAACTGTACAGGTGTACCTTTTCAGTAAAAAAATCACTGACATTTGAAAGCAATAGAATCTACTTTTTACTTGTAGCTCACTGTGAAAAAAAAAAAAAACAGGCACAATTCAAAAATAAAAGCCTCATGTGAGATTATTTTCATTACAGTGTAAATTGTTGGCATCTACTTTTCTATCACTTTGTTTATGCAACATATTTCCCCAAATTTCTTGAACCAAACAGTTGAAATAAGGAAGCGAGATAGACTGGAGCAAAATATACATCGTAAAATATTTTGGCAGTGCAACAGTTATGCTTCCCAGCCTCTTCGTTATTACATAAAATGTCTTATTTTATTGCTTATTTTTATATTTGCTAATAAAATAATTAATATAGATGCTGAAATCTCTCAAAATTTTTGCAGCTCTGTTAAAAGTATATATATGTCAATTGTTTCTTTATGGCACAGATATTTACCAGTTGCCTAAAATGTGGTATGTACAATCACAACAATAAATATAATATTTATAAACCACTGAACTCAGAGGGATGCTCACTTCTTTCACACTAACTGTAACATAATTATGTAACCAACTGATCGATTGATGAATGTAGAAAAAAGAGCTAGAGAAATTATAAAGGTGCAAAAAGTTATCATGGGGAAAGGAGATGGATAGTACAATAAAAACTAAGACACAAGATAAACAGCAGATACATTTGATACTGTTTCATTATTACAAATATGTTAAACATTCATCATGGGGAATCAAAAGAAACAGAGAGCCAAGTAAGAATTTCTAGGCATAAAGAATAAATAAATGAATAATACAATCATATAAACTCTTCCTTTTTGATACAATTTCTATTCTTCAATTTTTTTAACTGACTTTACAATATTATAACAACTCAGGCTACAAGTAAGCAAGAAATCTGGATAGCAAAGAGGTCCAAGAACAATCCATTTGAAAAAAGCTAACTTGCTCTAATTTATGGAGTATTCTTATAAAGAATATACACATATACATCCAGAATATGGTTTCACACTTGGATTTCAAATTGTAGCCCTAATGCCGGCTGTGTGTGAATCCTAGGTTATGTTAAATGAGAAAATAGTTATACCTAACTCAGAGCATTCTGCGAGCAAAAAAAAAAAAAAGCACATGGAAAACTTAGGTACTTGACACACAGTCAATGCTCAATAGATGGCAACTCTTTTTATTTTCCCTGTAGCAGTCATCACCTTTCAACACAATATATAACTTATTTATTACATTTACTGATTACTCCCATTCTACTCTCATTAAAATGTAAGTTCCACAAGGGCAAAATCTTTTTTTTTTCTTCCCTGCTGTATCTCAAGTGCCTAGAAAAATGCCTGGCACCTAGATACTCAAGAAATATGTGTTGAGTGAATAAATTTCACTCAAATTTCATTGTGAGAGTGTTTTGGGGTTTCTCCACATGGTACCAAGGATTTCCACCTGGGAGAGGCTATCTGCTATGTCTGTCATTTAAGAGTGAGTGAAAAGAGCAATCTTGAGCGATGTATTATTTCATAAGAGAAAATATCTAAACGTATATTTGTTTTGTGATTCACAAACTTAAAAATATACATTAGCTGACTCTAAAGAAATTAGAACATGTCAGTATTTCTCTTCTCTTTCCTTTAATGGGACTTTTTTAGAACAAGTACATTGTACCTTAAGGGCCTCCCCATTCAACAACTAACAAATAATTTGTGATTACTTATTAAGTGCCAAATACCATTCTCAGAGCTGAGGATACATTAACAGATAACAAAGGATGTCTACCATCTTGCAGTGTTTATATTTGGTGAGAAGAGACATGCAACATGTGCATAAACAAACAAAAAACAACACGATAACGACAGATTCTGATTCAAGCTTTTTAAAACTTTAAGGACAAAGACAGCAAAATATAGAGTCAGAGGATACTTTAGGTAGGGTGCTTACGGAAGCTACTATATCCAAGGAAATGACATTTAAGCTAAAGTCTGAAAAACACTGAGGCAATCATGCCAAGAACTAGGGAAAATGCTGAAGGTAGCAACTTCTAGGATCATTGTGTCAGTGCGATATCCCAAGGGTAGGACAGAAAAAAGTAACCTAGAGTGGTGAAGAACTCAGAATGAGGGGCAGAGTGGTATGAGATCAGACAGGAGAGGCAGGCAGAACTTCCAATGGCCATAAGTAGTTTGATTTTATTATAAGGGCAATGGAAAGCCATTAAAAGATTTTAAGCAGAGGAGTGACATGATTTAAATTAGGTTTTAAAATAACATTCTGGCTCTCTGCGGAGAATAGATTGGAAAACAGGAGTATAGTGGCTGAGAACACGAGTTCTGGAGTCAGGCAGACCTGAGTTTACATCCCAGCTTTTGGTATAAACTGTGCATACATAGTTATGATGGTAAGGTTTTTTTGTTGTTGTTTTTTTACTATATCAGAGCATAATTTTTAAGAAGGACTCTCACAAAGATAATTTATACTATTATTAGATTTATTTATTTTCTTCTAAACTTCTGTATGTCCTCAGGCATTATGGAATATTTTTGTTTATAAGAGCATGATACAGTTCCTTAGTTTTATTATGCTGAACGTTTATGTGTATGTGTTTAGAAATCTAATTCAGATAATACATTATTGGCAAAATAGGAAAAAAAGAGAGAAATAAGTATAATTTTATTAAGTAGTTTGGTAAGGGACTATACACTTAATATGTAAAATTATAGATTGTAATTTAGGACATTAGGTAACATCTCTGTCTTTCAATTTGACTTTCCTTATCTGTAAAGTAAGGTCCTTAAAATAATGCTTGTCACAAAATAAGAACTATTAAATATTAGCCATATTTTTAAGTTTTATAATGAACTGATATTTATCATCTACTAGGAAACACACCCAACCACCAATGACCTCTATTAATCTTAAAAAAACTTTCTAGTTAAGGTAGGAATATTAAACTGAAAGCATCCATTCATTTAATATGGTATACAAAGGCCAGGGATATAAAATAGAATATAATAAAATCTCTTCTTTTAAGAAGATGAATTTAAGATCTTTCATTCTTATTTATATCCATACAATTTAAAGTGATACTACTCTGATGGATGACTTATGATACCTTAAATAAAATTTTAATTGTATTCTAAACATATTTTACACGCTTATAGTGAATGATACTTGGTTTCTATTTTCCTCATTTGTCTGATTTTCTGCTATTTGGGAGTCTGTGGATGAACAGGTTTCTATGACTGACATATATGGATCAAGAGGAAAAATATAAGGAGAGCATGGAGGTTAGCTTACAAAAAAACAAACAAAACAGACACACACATACACACACACACACACCAGTGCGACGTGCCCTTTTGGACACTGGGTGAGTAATGAAGTTGGCATGCAGCCTCTCCACTTCTGCCATGAAGTTCCAAACATACCAGGCATGCAGACTCACGGTGCGGAAGGGAAAATGTGCAATGGCCACAAGTTAAGACTGTCCACACCAACATTCATGCAGGGTGCAAAACTGTGCAAGTAAAGTTTGGAATGAGGACAATGTCTGTAGAACATTCAGAACAATGAGAAAGAAGCCAGTGAATCTTGTCCATTTCTTTAGAACTCCTGAGAACAGAGAAAGGTAGAGAGGAAAGATTCTTACAGTAAACAGATCTAATAAATGTCTTTGTACCAAAGTGAAAAGAGCTACATCAAAAGAGTATGTATTATAGAAGAAAGTCTTTTAAAAAATAATTCCTTCTAGAAATAAATGTCTGAAATTTAAAGAAGCATGACTCCTGCTATTTGCAAAAGATGAGATTGTATATGCTATTAAATTTTAAAAATTTCTTTAATAAGGAACATATAAGGTAGAGGAGATATATAATAATAATTGGTCTGGGGGTGAGAGGGGAAGAGTTGTTCTACTACTGGGTGGAAATCACATGGATTATCTTACCAGCTGGCCTGACTGAAAGTGGCTTTTAACTCCTGGTCAAATTTCAACAGGCAGGGCCTTAAGTGTGTGTTTGTAGAGTCAGGAATGAAGATACTAATGCCAGCCCCTCTCTTCAGTGTTTATTGAAAAGCATACAGAGAGGCACCAAGGGCATGAGGATCAGGACTTGATGGGTGAAATCAGCACAGCACAGTTATGCAAATCATGTGTGCAACTGACACTGCTTGTGTAATTATCAGTGTAATCCACCTCTATCAACCACCTCCAGGAAGGAAAGGAGGGGCTGAGGGTGGGGAAACTTCACACTTGGGAGATCATCCAGAAAGTGGGCCAGGTGCCAGGTCTACAATCAGTTTAAAACAATTCCTTCTCATGGGAAGCCTGCAGGACAAATTATACTACACTTAATATACCATCACTATTATAAACGAGCTATACTAAATTCAACTTATGAACCAGCATAATTTAATCAAACAAGTCTATCATTATAATGGTGCATGGATTAGTACTTTTTTTAAAGGATCTCCTTGGCAAATCTGATACAAAAGTCATGACGGTCTGGTTTTAAAATAATGTAAATATGAAAATAACTGACTATAATAATTTTTTGGCATGGTACCTAATTTCAGACATTTTTTATACCTTGCTCATTTCACAAAATAATCAGTACTGTTAATATCCAAAGGTCTATAACCTACAGTAATCCATGTTACACAAAACATTCTGCCTGTTATATAAACTGAAGGAAGTTATTTATGTACTTTTTTTCTGGCAGTCACCACACAAAAAAATAAAGTGAAGTAACACTGAAGCAAATGGTTGAAGGATTGAGGTAAAAGACTTATGAGAAAGACAAGAGTGAGCAGACCAAAAAATGAGAGAGAAGAGGGAAAGAAAATCTAAATAAAACAAGATGGAAACCAGATACATTAGAACAGAAAGTGAGTGACTACAAATCTACATGTACGTTAGAATACATTTTAATTTATGAAATTGCTGATCAGTCAGCAATTTAAAGAAATTATGTGGTTGTGGTAATGAACTCCTTAGTAAGAAATGACAATACGTTTGAGGGCATACCACTCTCATGACAAATTAACAGAGTGTCCCATAGGAGATTTAAAACTAGAGCAACTGATGGTAAATTGTTTCTTTAATGATATGATCAAAGGCTACCTCCATCTCAATCCAAGCCAGACAGTACTTTTGAATTTTATTTTTAAGAAATTTGAAGATGTGGAAAAAAGCTATTTTGTCTTACCAATGTCTCTGATACCATGTAACTTATACGTTAAAAATGCCAGTTGGTTAGTTTAATATTCCACTAAAGGTAGTTATGAAAATATATTCAAAAGCAGGTTGGGTCATAATATTTTATTTTATAGGAATTTCTCATAACAAGTAAAGGCATAACTGAACAAAACATAAACTAGGGATTAAGAAAAGGCAAACTTTTAAGGAGTTTTCAGCAATCACTGTACTATTTAATTGGTATGTTTTTTTTTTTTAAAAAAAAAACACCAACATTAAGAACTAATATAAGAATTCAGTATTTCTGAGCTTTTTTTTTTTTTTTTGGTGAGTAAAATATAGTCCTTAGAATGACATGGCCTTGAAAAATAAAATCAGTCCTTATACAAAAAAACCCTGAAAATGTACAATAGGGAGGAAGTTGTTGTTTTAACAGATGGGCATTTATATGATACATCTGGTCTAGTTCCTTTATATAGCACAAAATAGCTTTAAACTGACAATTATACATAAACAACAAACTTCTTAAGTTGAAAATTGTCAAACATTGACTAGGTTACAAAATAGTGTTGTAAAAATCAGCATTCCTGAGGTCCTTATAAATAAATTGGGTATCCGTTCAGAATAATTTAGGCTTACTGACCCAAAGTTAAAAGAACTTTGTCACTGGAAAGTTCCTTAAATCTCTCTTACTCCAAGGGTATGTGATACAAATATACTACATAAACTAATTTTACAAAGAATTTATTTTTAAGTGATATACACAAATAAAAAAATATATCATATACCAAATACCGATTTAATTGAAACTAAGTTTTACTTAGAGTTTAATAGCATCTATTATTGAAAACATTAAGTAATTTTTTTCTTAAAATGATGATGAACAACAACAAAAAAATCAGAAACAATTTCTGCACTGGTCTGCTTAGTTGAAGATATCTTATTTATATATCCTTCAAAAACAACTTAGTGTCAGAACTAACAAGCATCTTAAAAATATGCTGGTACTGTTAAGGAATACAGTTGTACCCCCTTATCTGTGATTTTGCTCTCCTCAGTGACCTGTGGTCAATTCCAGTCTGAAAATATTACATGGAAAATTCCATGGAGTTCATAAGTTTAGTTGAGGTCCATTCTGAGTATTGTGATGAAATCTTGTGCTATCCTGCACCCTACCACCCAGGATGTGAATCATCCCTTTGTCCAGCGTATCCACACTGTCTATGCTCCCTGCCAGTTGGTCACTTAGTAGCCATCTAGGTTAATGGATCTAGTTGTGGTATCTCAGTGCTTGTGTTCAGGTAACCCTTATTTTACTTTGTAATGGCCGCAAAGCACAAGAGTAGTGGTGCTGATGATGGTGGACATGCCAAAGAGAAGCCATAAAATGCTTCCTTTAAGTGGAAAGGTGAATTTGGTGTTTCTTGGCTAGGATTGGGTACTATATGAAATTTCAGGTATCCTCTTGGGGTCTTGAAATATATCCACCACCCCCCCAGATAAATGGGCACTACTGTATTTGGCTCTTTTAGAATACAAGACACAATAAATAATCTCTTAAGGGCATTCAGATTTTTCATTTTCGAATGTTTTTAAATGATTCTATTGTTGAGCCATAGATAATTTTTTCATAGTAATCTGAATCCAACACAATTCCATGTCCAAAATTGAATTTTTGGTATGGCATAGAAATATTTGAGACTATGTAATAGGAATTCTTACTCATTTTTTCCTCTTTAGGTTTATAAAAAGGTATGTAACACATATGTATTATGTTTTCCATATATTAAAAATCTATACTCTTCTATTTTAAATCTTTTATTTGGATACATTAGAGTATGTGAGAAATATACCTGAAATGCTAATTAGAAAAAAATACCCAATTCTACTTTCTCATAGATTTTTAAAAAATAACAAGTATACTAAGTATCATTTTGATTAATAGTGGTCTGAGGCTTAATTAAAACACTATTTCGTTAGAGTACTGGGTGTAAGAAAGACAATTAAAAGGAGTAATATATAATGTACAAAGCCCACTGATCAAAATTCTAGAAATAAAAGAACTACAATCACTTGTTAAACTGAAAATCTAAAAGATAAAACCAATAAAGATCATTTTTTGTATCAGGAGCAGTAATTCACTGATTCATCATTAAAAAGTCACATAAATACCATGTTATGTTACAAATTTATATAAAGTAAATTAGTTGATCTGTGTGGTTAAACTCAAGACAACTGAATAGCAAGAGTTTAAAGTATAGACCAGTACTTTTTATTTTCCTACCACTTTATGTGATACACAAGTATATCTGGGGCATGTATTTAAAAGTACAGTTCATCTTTTCATTGGGCTAAATACTTGACTGTTTTCTTCAGCTGATATATTGTTGATGATGCAACAATATATCTCCCCCCTTCCCCTCTTTAAATGTCATTTAAATTTCACATGGAAAATGTTGCTTTTTTCTTTCTTAGACACATGAAGGCTATCTCATAGACGTTCCTTAGCATACAGTAGCACAGAAGAAATACTGGTGCTGCGAAGATTCAATGAAAACCTTAAGATATTAAGTCTGTTTCATGCAAATCTATTTTAAAAGTTAAAATAAACTAGGGAAAACTGTAAAAAAAA
>NW_007727327.1:186299-193664 GCF_000696425.1 Galeopterus variegatus | reverse complement strand
GGCCCATGCTCTTGGATTAGAGTATGTGAGAAATATTCCTGAAATGCTAATTAGAAAAAAATACCCAATTCTACTTTCTCATAGATTTTTAAAAAATAACAAGTATACTAAGTATCATTTTGATTAATAGTGGTCTGAGGCTTAATTAAAACACTATTTCGTTAGAGTACTGGGTGTAATAAAGACAATTAAAAGGAGTAATATATAATGTACAAAGCCCACTGATCAAAATTCTAGAAATAAAAGAACTACAGTCACTTGTTAAACTGAAAATCTAAAAGATAAAACCAATAAAGATCATTTTTTGTATCAGGAGCAGTAATTCACTGATTCATCATTAAAAAGTCACATAAATACCATGTTATGTTACAAATTTATATAAAGTAAATTAGTTGATCTGTGTGGTTAAACTCAAGACAACTGAATAGCAAGAGTTTAAAGTATAGACCAGTACTTTTTATTTTCCTACCACTTTATGTGATACACAAGTATATCTGGGGCATGTATTTAAAAGTACAGTTCATCTTTTCATTGGGCTAAATACTTGACTGTTTTCTTCAGCTGATATATTGTTGATGATGCAACAATATATCTCCCCCCTTCCCCTCTTTAAATGTCATTTAAATTTCACATGGAAAATGTTGCTTTTTTCTTTCTTAGACACATGAAGGCTATCTCATAGACGTTCCTTAGCATACAGTAGCACAGAAGAAATACTGGTGCTGCGAAGATTCAATGAAAACCTTAAGATATTAAGTCTGTTTCATGCAAATCTATTTTAAAAGTTAAAATAAACTAGGGAAAACTGTAAAAAAAAATAAAAAAATAAAAATGAAGAAGAAGAAATTCAGAGAAGGTGGATACAACTCTTTACGTTTGGTAGTAGTAAGTGATCAGCCGGGAGAAAAGATAAAACGTTGTATTTAGCTTCATATAATACAGCAGCATAAGGAGATTTAAAGAGCAAATTAAGTGACTTGACAAATTCCCACAGCTAATTTGCTCAAGCCCATCTAAAACCCAGATGTCTTGACCTCCATCCAGAGAGTATTCTTTTTTCTTTACCATTAGGAGTGACTTTAATATATTTGAAGTTTTATGGAATACACATAGGGTTGTATCATGTATACCATAGCATAGCAGTAAAGAACACAGACTCTGGAGTCTGACTGGCTTCGTTTGAATCCAGGCTCTGCCTGTGTGACCTCCTTCTGCCTCAGTATCCTCACCTGTACAATAGGAGTAATAATAGAGAGAAACACCCATAAGTGACCTCCTCTTGACTGCCTCTCCATTCCCTTTCTAAAAACATACTCATGGCTATCCTAAAACACTGAATTCTCGAAGCTCATAGGCTCCTCTTTGGTACGTCCAAGTACAAGCCTAGCAGGTGAACTGTAGTCACTAAGAGTTAGATATGTTTGTGCAGTTCCACTTGTCTGTTTTTTCTTTTGTTGCCCATGCTCTTGGTGTCATCTCCAAAAGATCACTGTGTAGACCAATGTCAATGAGGTTTTCCCTTATATTTTCTTCTGGCACTTGTATGGTTTTGGGTCTTATGTTTAAGTCTTTAATCCATTTTGAGTTGATTTTTGCATAAGGAGTGAGATAAGGGCCCAATGTCATTCTTCTGCATGTGAATATCCAGTTTTCCCTACATCCTTATCGAACAGACTATCCTTTCCCCATTGTGTGTTCTTGGTATTCTTGTTGAAGATCAGTTGACTGAAGATACACAGATTGATTTCTGGGCTCTCTATTCTATTCTGTTGGTCTATGTTCCTTTTTTCATGCCAGTACCATACTGTTTTGATTGCTGTAGTTTTGTAACATATTTTGGAATCAGAAAGTGTGATGCCTTGAGCTTTCTGGTTCTTGTTCAAAATTTGGGATGGCAATAACTTATAAAATACTGAGAAGATTCAGAATGTTGAATGCCCAAACACTTCAGAACCATCCTTGCCAGAAGATACAGTCCTCGTTACTCCTCACCTTGTTATCTAAGTAAACCAGCAATCCCATGTAGTAAAAATGACTTTCAATTGCTTCAGCTGAGGCAGAAACCCAATTAGAGAGTAGCAATTATTTTCAGTACTCATTCCAATTACCTCTCATTGCCTACAGATTCTTAAGTTAAATCCTAATACAGCTAAAACCAAGGCCTGATCCAGAGGAGATAGCTTAAACACTGAAAGAATTGCAGAACTTTGGCAATTTATGTCATCAGGAGTCTAGGTAGCATACAAGGGAATGGAATCTAAGGATTTTATGTTAAGAGGATGAACAAAAATGCTAGAGCAGGCCAAATTTATCAATATGTGTGCATTCACCTAGGATTTGGGATTGAGTGTATTGCCTTGAGCAATTGGTAATGACTGGCTAATTAAATCCTTAACTCAATGCTAAAATGTTAAAATGGCAAAATCTTCCTGGCATACTAAAGTGGAAGAAATACAAAAACTCACATAAGTAAGAATATTGAAATTGATCTATTATGGATCACCCTATTCAGCCATTCATCCACTACCCTTACCCTGGAAGGGCTTGTGGGACACACCCTTCACCAAAGAATTAAGAAATACGTTGGTAAGGAAAGAACCAGTATATTTGAAAAGCTTTATGGTAACTATCTTCTCTAGGATGGAGAGAACAATGGTAGATGCTGTAATGGATCAGGGTTCCTGAGTTCAATGCATGAGTATAATCTCAGAGTGGCAGAGGCTATGTGGTAGGATTTCAACAATAATTTGTTAGGTACGATCACCTTAACAAGCCATACGAATGGGGTGATAATCAGAGTGTTTTGTGCCACATGTGGTGATGGATAATTGATCATGGAGTCCCTAAGAATGAAACAGATGGATAGACCACCAATCTGCTAACTGACTTGCACAGGCAGAAAATGTCTAGGTCTTGTGGGCAAAAACCCAACTTGAGTAGCCATGGAGCGGATTCATGACCTCTTATCCCATGGCTAGAGTTAAGCCTATTTACAGACCCCCAATCATTCAATTTTAGGTGGAGAATGACTTACTATTAGGAGGGGCCCTGAAATCTGGCCACAGATGTATGCTGCGAATTTTCCTCCAAGCCATTTTAGAATCACCTGTGGCCATTTATGATGGTGACTGCACATGGGGGAAAGAAAAATACCAAGTCCTTCCAGGAGTTATTAGATAGCTTTATTAGATTAGTTCTGAATTGACGTTAATCCCTGGAACACAAAATGCTTACATTGATTCCCTGACACATGGAAGGAGGGCTATTTTAAAGAGCTAAGAAAAATGCTGTTCAATAGAAATATGTGAATGACATATGTAATTTTAAGTTTTCTAGTACTCACATTAAAAAGGTAGAATTCATTTGAATACATTTTATTTAATCAAAAATATAATTTCAACATGGGGCACTAACCGTATCTAGGTGCTTAATAGCCACATGTGGCTAGTGGCTACCATATTGGACAGCATAGTCTTACAACTATCACCTCTCCCAAGACAGCAGACTAAAAGAAATAATGTATCTATGGGTTAATTATAGATATTAGTTAAACCATCAGAAAACTAAAAGATGTTGGGGTGGTGATTCATACTATATATTTATTTGAACTGTTTGTTAGGCTAACATATGACCTAGATTGTTCTGTGGATGAATTCAGACTTAATCACATCATAATGACAATTGCAGATGCAGTTCTAGCTGTAGAATCTTTACTGGAGAATATTAACATAGCCCCTGACACCAAGTATGGAGCTACTGACTTGACTTCTTTTTAAAATAGTTCCTATCAACAAAGATAATCAGAAGCAATTTGCCTTTACATTGAAGGGACAGCATACTTTCACTATCTTACCTTAAGGCTAGATCAACTCTCCTGTTTCTGTAATAATATAGTCTGGAGGAATCTTGTTCATCCTGACATTCCACAAAACATGAAGCTGGAATATGACATTCATGACATTACGTTGATTGGACTTGGTCAGCAGAAAACAGTAAACACCCAAGATGCCTCAGTAAGATATATGCCAGAGGACAGGAGATAAACTCCATGAAAGTTCGGGACTTTCAGCATCAGTGAGATTTTATGGTCTGGGCATGGTGAAATAGATCCACTGTAGTGAGTGATAAATTGCTGCACCTTACACTTTCCATCATGAAGAATGAAGCACAAAACATGGTGACCTCTGAACTTTGGAAGCAAAATAGATCACATTTGGGTATGCTGCTCTAATACAAGTACTAGGAAACCCACAAGGCTGCCAGTTTTGAAAGGAGCCTGGGGCAAGAAAAGGATCTATAGCATACACTTGCCATGATAAAAGCTGCCCTATATCTTTGGCTCTAAGATCCAGCAGATCTAATGATTTCTGTAAATGTTTGTGGCAAACAGAGATGTTGTATGACATCTCTGTCAATGGAAGCCTCAGAGCACAGATCCCTATTGGTTTTGTTGTAAAGACATGTGATCTTCCACCAACAACTATTCTCCATTTGAAAAGCAGCTCCTAACTTGCTATTGGACTGTGACTAAGACTGAGCACTGGACTATGGGACTCCAAATGACTATGTGGCACAAACTGTGCATCATGAACTAGGTGTTATTTGATTCGATATATCATAAAATAAGATGTGTATAACAGCATTTCATTGGTAAATGAAACTGGGACCAAGCAATTTTGGGAAGCTACTTGCTCATGGTACGCTTGGGCTTCCCAAAACTGTTTGGTCACCCATCAGATAAAGAGCCTTGTCTTGCCCGGTGGCAGAAGGTAAAGCTAAAGGGAAGATGGAATTGAGTGGAAGAAGAAAGCTACAGCAACGAATTTTGAGTTCTTTGACCAATTAGCAAAGCATGGACCTTAGCCTGAAAATCTATGTGCTACGTAATCCTTGGACAACTTGATAATACTTTAATAAGCTAAAGGAAATACCTGTCATGTCTTAAAAGTATCTTTCTATAAAGTATACTTTTCAAAATGAAATGATGCCACTTTAAGGTATAATTTTCATAACATAATGTTAAAATAAAACAAAATGTCAAAGTTGGAAATAAGTGAATAACTTTGAGTCAGGGAAGAAAGTAAAATACACACTAAAAATATTTTAATATTTGCATTAATTTCATTTTTGTAACTGCCCCAAACTTAAGAATAATGTTTAGAATAGTTTTATATGATTCACATTCATGTTTATAAAACAAAGTACAGCCTTGAGGATTAACAAGAAAAATGGAAAGAAAGATAAATACAAGCATTACATCATAATCCTAAGCACTCGCTAATACAATTTGTCAATGTAGATGAAACTATCACTTCCATCATATCATCATATTAAACTGAAAATTTAATAAATATGTCATTACGGACAGAAGGGGCATATAAAGCTGGCTTGAGAGTATTCTATATTAATTTTCTTCCCTTAACTTCTTGGTTATGACAATTCAAGTGAAAGTCAAATGAGATTATTCAGATTTCTGATCATTCTTTCTTTTATAAACTATACTCTAGCTTTTAAAAAAATCAAATTTATTCCAGATTTTTTAATGATTTATGAAGCACAGAAAAGTTTGAGATCGTGCCCAATGACTATAGCTTGAGAACTAAAGAAACAAGGAGAGTTAAAATGGAATATAAAATACTCAGCTCAGTCAGATAGAGCACGGTGTTGGCAAAACCAAGATCAAGGATTCAGATCCCCAAACCAGCAAGTTGATCGAAAAACCAAACCAAACAAACAAACAAACAAAAACAAAAACAAATACTCTAACAGCCAATTTTCCAATAAATATAATGCTTTCAAGTTTAAAAATGGTAATATTTGATTTCTTATTGAGGTTTCAGCATGGGCACTATATTAGTCAAAAAAAAAAAAAAATCGCAGCTTTTATCTCCTCTATAGTAACTTCAGAATGTAACCATGATATTTCACTAAATCTTCAATAATCCTGGATTAAACATTACTACTGCATTAATAACTGTAAAAATTTAAAAATCATAGAAAATTTACATAACCACTGCTTTTTCGTTCCAATATCTTGAAACAAGACACTCTTCAATTGACAGTTCTCCTTTTTGCCAATCTACAAGTCTAAAAATGCAGGGCCATATGCATCCTGCAAAATTTATCAGTTATTTAATGTACACAAATCAAGATATTGGCTAGGTCATTCCTAGCTACACACCAAAGCTATAAATTACTTAGGATTATTCCATAGCACTCTCCTGAATTTTCATATTTTAGCTTTCTTCTCAAAGAGTTGTGTCTCAGAGTTGGTGATACTTACCAGAATGGGTCCTGAGGTGTCCTGTGAGGGCGTCCCTTCTTCTACAGGCATAGCTACAGAAAGGACATTTGAACGGCTTCTCTCCAGAGTGTAACTTTATGTGTCTCAGAAGGTTGCCCTTCTGAGTAAAAGAAGCTCCACACTGGTTACAGTGGAAGGGACGTTCACCTGCAGAAAAGAGAAGTAGGAAAGATCAAGTAAGTTATGTGCAAGTGATTAATTCGCCGTCCACCAGAGCCAGGTTTTTATGCTAACAATATTCATCTCCCACATAAATCTTCTAAACATTTATCTTCCTAGAATTTGCTTTGCTAATACCAAAATCTCAACTTTGTGTTAAGTGGCCATTTCCCCACTTCATATGAATTTGACAAGATTCCTGTTATTGACTCAAAAGAATAACAATAATAGTACTTAGCACTGGTTGAACAACTAGGTGCCATCACTTTACTGACTTACTGGTTGCTTTACATACAATATTTCAATCCTCAATTGACAATAATTAGGTATTAATTTCAATTTCCAAATGAAGAAATTGAAGATCACACATCAAAGTATCTGATTACAGTCACAGAGCTAGTAAGCACTCAAGCAGATAACTGAACCTGGTCAGTTGGACTACAAAATCTTGTGCTCTTTATTTTACCATGTTATCTCTTTGAAAATGACAGAAATTTTGAGTTGGAATGCATCTTTAGTCTAACTACCTCATTTAAGGAAAAGGGGGCCAAAAAGTAGCAATGAATGCTCATTACCACAAGATCCCCAAATACAGCCCAAGTCTCTTGATTCTCCTACTCACTAATAGTAAAAGCTTTGGCAAAATTTCCTGATATATCAGGGGAAGTCCAAAGAAAATTATTCATCTGGACATTTCCTGCATATTCTCTTTATCTTGTGAGAATCATTTGTTTGATAGAAATCTTTTTTCCCTTTTCTATTATCACTGATGTTGCTATAAAATTATTTAAGCCTGAATTATCAGTTCAGTCTGTTGTCATCAATTTGCTGACACCTATTTCATCAAATATAAAAATGTGTATGTAACAAAGCAGTAAAATTGGCAAGTAGGGTCAAAACTG
>NW_007727327.1:129954-186140 GCF_000696425.1 Galeopterus variegatus | reverse complement strand
GCTTTGGCAAAATTTCCTGATATATCAGGGGAAGTCCAAAGAAAATTATTCATCTGGACATTTCCTGCATATTCTCTTTATCTTGTGAAAATCATTTGTTTGATAGAAATCTTTTCTCCCTTTTCTATTATCACTGATGTTGCTATAAAATTATTTAAGCCTGAATTATCAGTTCAGTCTGTTGTCATCAATTTGCTGACACCTATGTCATCAAATATAAAAATGTGTATGTAACAAAGCAGTAAAATTGGCAAGTAGGGTCAAAACTGATAACATTATCAAACCATGGAGAAAATCCTATTATTTTAAGTTTGCCTATCTCTAAAGATAGACATGAAATAAATTATAATAAGCAAATAGTAAAAATGTATCACACTAAAGCTGAAAGTTTAGGATAAAAAGAAAATTATAAGACAATTCTCTTTTGCTTGAACTAGACCATTTCTGTACTTGAAGCTAGATTAAGACTATAATTTTAATAGTTTTTAAAAAAATTTATATTGAATTGTCATATTCAATACATCTTTAACTGAAACTTCCCTAATAATAGTGATTAATGAAATCTCAATTTTTGGGGGGCCCTTTTATATAATGTAAACTCAGTGATTCTTTTATTAAAGAAAGCTAGGAGGCATAAAGAAGATAAACTGTAGTCACTTTCTGGTAGCAACCATTATAAATTCTATCATATAGATTTGTTAAAAAACCTAAAGAAATTTAAAAATTGATAAATTTTCATGTGTATGTCATATTCTGTAGTATTTATTCTTTTGGGAACTTAATGAGTTAGATACCAAAAAAACCCATTATCTGTTTGTGTGGTGGAGGTTAAGGTTTTTTTCTCAAGACATCTGGAGCTCTTAGGAGCTAAGTTTACGGAAGGTCCTATATTCATACATTAGGTTGAAAAAAAATTATCCATCATGTTAAAGTTACCTTAAATTGTATATTACTTAACTTGTTTGATTCACTTGGTAAATATCTAAAACCGCTCATATGAAGTCTTACAAAATAAACAAAGTTCTTAAGTAAACTTAAGTTTAGCAAATCTTGTTTATTTTACACACACATATACAATTCAACTTCTTTGATTTTTTTTTCCCAATTGAATAACATTCTCCAACTTTATAAAATCAGAATTTTCTACTCCCTACCCCTGCCATGGAATTAGTAATAAAAGACAGAGGTACTACCTTTACAAATTAATCTTTTTAAAGAAAGCAGAAAAAGCATATCTAAATTATACTTTTAACTCCAAATATTTGGTTTAACTTTTGGAATCTTTTTATGTGAAATTTTTCAGAGAAGTCACAAATTAGTATGCAATAACATTAAAAAAGGAATTAAATTAGTGAATGTGGTGAGAAAAAAAAATGAAATCATGTTTGCCTTTGGAAAATACTCCTATAGCATGCTGACTTAAATTTTCTTTATTTTTTAAAGAATTTATTTTTTAATGGAAATGTATTGATTGTACATATTTATGGGATACAGAGTTATATTTCAATGCATGTAAACAATGTGGAATGATCAAGTCAGGATACCTAACAAAGTCACCATCATAAAAATTTACTGTTTCTTTGTGATGAGAACATTTAAGTTCCTCTCTTCTAGCCATTTGGGGACACACAATAAATTATTATAAATTATAGATACCTAGCACTACTGTATACCATTAGAACTTATTTTTCCTATCTGGCTGTAATTTTGTGTCCATTAACCAGATTTTCTTTAAATCTCCTACAATTTTTGAGAGGAAATATTTAAAAATTTTGAGTAGTTAATTCATTATTCAAAATAATGCTAACTAAAAAACAACAATAAGGATAATGCTTTTTAAAAAATACTTTAAACATTTCCCTAATTGAGTTTTTCAAGACTAATGACAGGATAATTCAGTTTTTACATTTACAAAATAGTCCAGCTATCTTTAATTTTTTAAAATTTTTTATTTTTTTAGGAAATTACTTCTGAATTTACATGGTCATTCTCAAAGTAGGTAGGAAAAAATGAAAGGTGGTCTAGGTATATCTGAAAATATTGCCAGGTTGCTGAGTGTGTAGGAAGCAATATGGAGTTCTTTGGCAAGTTCCCATGTCCATGGGAAGTAAAGAACAAGGCAGATGAAGTAACCAGTCATGCTCCCTTTTTTAATAATAGAAAAGGGACCCTGACAACAAGGCACTTTGATTTCAACCAGGAAAGGCTTTGAGAAATACTGATCTGAATTATGAATGTCTTGATCAATGCTTTTTTACTTTTGGACACTAATTCTATAGTTTTCCTCATTTTAGGTTGAAATTTGCTTAACTAGTTTTAACATCTTGATTCTATGAAATGATTATTCTTTCAACAATCCAGTTGTTTTATTGTGTTCCACACTAAAGTTAGTTGGAATTATAGTGAAATGCTCAATAACACTACTGTTGGAGATAAGGATGAAAACAGAGGGTAACATAACTTATGAGGAGTTGTTGGTTTTTTTTGTATATATAGTCATATTTCAGGAATAATTCAAATACAGGACTCATATACACATCTGTTTAATAACAAATAGAAAGTATATGAATTAACTCAATTTTTGAAAAAGCCATTTCTATAAAACATCAGCAACCCTTTTATGCAATGTAGTGGGATATTTCCTGGCCTAGGCATTACAGAGATATGTGTAAAATCATCTGGTAATTAAATAAAAGGTTCAGTTAGCTACCATTTGTCTGCAAAGGGTACATATGCAAAAAACTGCATATTGTCTATGCAACTTTAAATAACACGTCTCAATTATTTCTTTTTAATAATTTGCTATTTAAATTGACTGAATTTCTTAGTCTGTTTTGAGTCGGTTTAGACTTTAAAAAAATATTAATCACATTCTTCTTCATATGAAATCAAAGTTAAGAAAATTCCACAAATTTACTAGCTACATTAATGATATTATAGGAGTAATCTAATTCAAAAAAGTAGATGTTTGGATCTTGTGATAGCTATCTTCCTACTGATGAGCACAAAAAGTTTAGACTAACCACTCTGGATCCTGGAGAACAATTAAGATATAGTCATGATCTCCTTTGTGTCCATTCTCAATCCGCTTTTTTTACAACCCAGTCTACAAATCTACTTGTCTATTTTTATTTATTCCCTGGATGAGGTTATATACTGTTTTTATTATGGAATAAATTATATTTTAATATCTTATGTACTCCCATGAACACATATTTCTAGATCTGTGCTTAAATATTAAACTGAAATGCAAATATACATGCATCAATTTGCTTTGGTGAATCAAAGACAGGGGGTACTTCTGCGTTGTATGGAATGACCACATACAAATATGCAAAATTCCAAGCACCTGTTGAGAGGTCCTTGGAGTAAGAGAATGGCTCCACAAAGCTGAAATGTGCAAAATATGGTGCTGAAAACTTAGTTACAAAGATGGGAGTACTCTACCCCAAAGAGAGGCAAAATTAAGGATATTCTATATCTATAGTGCTCCCATCAATTTTTGTTTATACATGAATTGATGTACTACCCCTACTTGTTTTCCTCTCCCTGGAGTATCTGATGACAATATTACCTGATTACTTACTGAAGTAGCAATACCAAAGAAATAACATCAAGCCATTAATAAGACAATGGAATTGGCACTTCAGTAGAATATGGAAGAGAAAGAAAAACTGAATTAGATCTGATACTCCATGTCACTGTAATGAATTGGGTGGTAATGTAACTTTTTACACTATCAATTTTATGTTAGATATTCTATGAGCTAAAAACACTCAAAAATATGTTATCTAATGCTTTACAAGGATTTAAGACAGTGCCTTTTATATTAGTTGTAAAAAATTGGTAAGAGAGGGAAGTTCTAAAATGAAGATAGTAGTTCTATTAAGGAGTTCTATTAAGGTATTAAGGAATTGTTAACGTTTGGTTAATGACTAGATTCTGACTATATTTTTCTCAATCTAGTATAAATTAAAGAAACACAAATAAACCTTTTATTCTCAAATAGTACTAAAATGGTGTTGAAAATGTCAGGACCCATTCAGATATATGAATTGAGTCATCAAAAATATATATTAAAGTTGCTAATTTAAAGATATATCCACAATTTCAAAGTCAACAAAGCATGGTAGGTATCCTAAGATCCTCCATGAATGGGTATTAATGTCAACAAAAATATCCCAAATCTGAAGAAAGCAATAATTTGTAAAGAACTCCAATAAACATTTATTAACATAAAAAGTTCATGGTCTTACAAGTGTACTTGAAATGGGTGTTTAGTCCATTCTCTTTGCCTTCACTAGTTGAATGAATGTCATATTCCTAGGACTTGTGGAAATCTGTGTAACTATAAACATTTTCTATGCCAATTAGATTATTTTCAAAATTAAAATAATTTAATTCTACCATAGTAGTAAATATCAAATGGACAGTTGAATAGGTACGTGATTATTATTGTTATTTACAAACTAACAATCTTCATGAATATCACTGTAGATTCAGTGAAACATTGATTAACTTGAATTTTCAAGAAAGCATAATCTGGTTCTTTGAATTTTCTTAATTCAGAATATAAAAGGTTTTTAAAAACCTTCCAAAGATGGTTTTCAGATACTCTGCAGCCTTAAAATTAACACTATATGCAATTCAACTGTAAAGTTGTTAGACTGATTTTGTTTAGGTTGTATTTTACTAGGTAGAAGTTACATAATCACTCTGACACAATGAATATATTATAACTTTAACTTGTTTTTTGTTACTGCAGTTAGAATTACTTTATGAGCATAGACAAAAAGTAGAGTCATTATTTTATAGTCTTGTCCCTTTTCTGTTATCAAATTTTACCTAAGATACTTAAAAAATTAAAGGGAAAAATTTGTATTAGTAATATAAATATTTTTAAACATGGTGCTGCTCAAAAAAAAATTCACATCAAAACAAAATCAAAAATGTAACTACATGGTTGGAATAAGTGTCTATGCTCTTAAGCCAATGATTTCTATTACAGCACTGATTTTAATGTGTAACTTCTCACTGTAATTTAACCAATATCAGCCTTTATAGTAATACTTCACAAAAAATTGTTGGTATACTGATATACCAAGCACAGTGTATTTGAACAAAAACAGTCTGGGCATCAGGAAACCTTAGTTCTAGCCTCAGCAATGCCCTTACCTATGTAAGGGATAATGCACAAACCACTTGACTTGTTTTTGTCACGTGTAAAATGAGAGGTTTGGACTAAAAAGACTTTGATGTACCTTGTATCCTCATGTTTTAAGCACCTAATTATTAAATTATTCAGAAGTAAAACTTTTAAATAAATTTCTTTATTGTGATTTATCTCTCTTCCAAAAGAGCATCACATTTTAAAACTCTGAGAATATTAGTTATTAATATTTTACTGCATACTTCTACTGTGAATTATAGTAAAAGCTACCATGACCCTTAAACCAATTTTTACATGAACTTGAAACTGTTTTTTAAGAATTAATGATTCCCCTATCTTGCCACAACCTCATTACTGTTGCCTTGTTTTTTGTTCATTTCTGTTTGTTTGCTTTTTAATTTTGGCAAAGGATTTGAAGAGATTTCAACAAGGTCTTTTCTTTTTCCTTATGTTGCTGGTTTTCATGAAGGACTGTCCATCTCTAAAATGTCTAAAAATATACATGAAGTTAATCTGAGGGCTTCTTCCTCACCCTATTCCATGATTAGACATTCCGACCTGTACACCCTTCATCCTTTGTCATATTTGATCCTATACAGCTCCTTGCAGGTGTTAAAGCCAAAAATTACAGGAAGATGGTAACATCCCTGAACTATGGAAAGCCTGTGGTAGGCAAAGATTGATTGCAAATTTTATTCTAAAGAGTTAACTAGATAAAGTGAAAATGATTCACCCCTATGTAAATGGATGAATGCCATTCTGTAGTATAAACTCTTAGCTAGCAAACTATATTACCTGCCCATGGGTATGGTAAAATATGTATAGAAATACAAAAAGATTAAGTTACACAATGAAATTCTCCTATACCTTTTGAACCCTTATCATATTATTGCTATATTAAGAACTGTGGAAACTGAATCCCAAACTTCTTTTCTGATACGCTATTCAGATTTGAAGGCTGGAAGTCAAGACCCAGGCTACTCTCTGCTTTTCAGCAATCCAATACTAGCAGAATTCTGAAAAGGTAGTTTCACCATTGCCACCCCTGAATAAAAAGGAAAGAGAATAGATGTCAGGTAATATCAACATCAGATGTCACAGGCAGTCATCAGGTTATTCTTTCAGCTGCTTACCAGTGTGACTCCTTTTATGTACCATAAGCACATTGGGCCCAATGCAAACCATGCCACAGACGTCACATTTCAGTTTACCATTCGGAAGCCGGATTCCTCCCTCGCCTTGAAGCTCCTGGACTTTCCTGTTGTCAGCCACTTCGCTGCTCTCAATTAGGGGTTCTTCTAGGCTGCTACCCTCATCATGGCCCCTGATCTCGTCTTCGTGGCTCAGGGGTTTCCTGTCACACTCTTCATCACTCTGCATTTCTAGCTTTACTGAATTTGCTGTAATTTAAAAATTAAAGAGATGTTAAATACATGTATGTGTTCTCATGTGACTACATCTCTTTTCCACCCACTTCCATTCTTTAAATAAGTAAGAATTATAGGTTAAGTAGAATACAGTCCATCACCAAATGCCATGTTCACTTATATTGTACTGTATGATATTTTAGTGAAGCTTTGGCATAAAAATGAAGATGGCTCAGGAAAGCTGTAGGTAAAAAAAATGACCCTCTATTTCTGCACACATTTATTTCTTTAACTCAGTTATTTACTGTTTAAGCAAGTCTTTAAATAATTTTGGTATTGGCTTTTGAGTCTGTCACTAAGTCTACTGAGACTAAGATAGGATTATGGATGAGACAAGATTAAATATTGCTTAATTTACTGAGCCATGCCTCCTCTTAATTTAACAACCATTAGATATACTTCATACTCTCTGTTTCACATCACAGTACTTGTGTAAACCTGCTTCTGAACAGAGCAAGAGAAACAACTCAGAATCTTAATCCAGCAACTTTTGACACATGAAGATACACTGTTAAGGCAAATGTTCTAAAATCAGACTAAACACATATATTCAGTTAAGAGCCGTAAAAATGTAGGGCAGGGTACACATACCTAACAAGCTCTTAAGTTACTCTGCTTTTTTTCCTAGATGAAAAAAATTCTGTATGGGACATATTAGTCTGCAAATCAAAGTATTTTAACTCTGATCTTTGCACATCGAAAAGGAGCTAATGACAGGAATGGCATATCATGCGTGTTCACACTTGAAACTGTGAAGAAATTTAATGCCTTCTGTTTGCTGTTCTTGGATCATCCCACAGAAAAGTTGGAATTTTGTTAGCACAGCCCTCATTCTGGATTGCTGACAAAGTCTTTTCACAGAGCAGAAGCAAGCTTTAAATGAATATCAGTTTTTTATCCAGTGATCTTGAAAATTTCTTAAGAAATCATATCAAAGTTACTGAGCAAAACAAATTATTTGGTACTACTTGACTAGAGGAAATATTTTCATAAAAAGGAAGTAAGTTCTTTTCGCTGCAATTGTTTTCTGAGAGAAACCACACATTCTGTGATTTGTCATTGTACTTATCTTGACAGGAGTGCTATTAAAATGGTTCTTCCCCTGCTCCTCTCCTTGGAACGCCCCTATTAGCTACAGGCAGTGTGGTATAAGAGTACTCACAGTACAACCTTGAACGAATTGTTTAACCTCTGAATCTTACGTTTTAATTTGCAAAGGAGACGAATTCAGATTACTGAATAAAGTTTATGTTTTATCTATTAAGAGTGACAATGCTTAAATTCTTAAGCATCTTAAAGAACTTTTGTTCTCTGTGTCCTCCATAAAATGGGGATGACAATGGGACCACTTCCTGGGGCTGATGTGAGCATTAAATGAATAAATATAAGAATGTGCTTATCTATGATTTGTCTCTGGACATACAGTGCTGTATTTATTCCATGAGGTTTTTGTGAAGATTAATTAACTTATAAGTATGTGAACTATAGTACTCTAAGATCTACAAAGGGACACACATCTTGGCTAGGCACATCTCTACTAGAGAATCTCTACTATATTGAGTTTTACCTTAATTATGAATTGACACTTCCTTGCTGGTTTGTGAGAAGAGTAGGGACAATATTTTACGCATCTTTATATCACCAGCATACTCAAGAACTTTGTGGTATATAGGAGATATTCAAGCAGTACTAAGATGTTTTACTAAATTTATTAAGAATTCTATTGCTTTAAACTTATTTTGTATGTTTAAAGAACCCATGCACATAGTAAATAAAAATCAAACAACATAAAGGATAAAAATAAAAATTAAGTTCTTTTCTACCTAAGGCTCACAAACCCTTAGTTAATGTCTCAAAAGCAACCAATATCATAACTTTCAAATTCAGAAATGTGTCTGAAGCCATTTTATAAATGTAATGTAATTTATTAATTCAGATTCCATCATTAAAAACTTAAGATTATTTCTTGTTTGTTTCTATTTTAGACATTATTTTATACCACCTGGAATTGCCTATCTGATAGGTCAAAACTGGTATTTCACTATAGTTTTTAATATGCATTTTTAAATTATGACTGAAATTAGGCATCTTTTCTATTTTTAAATGTTTATTTTTTTTCTGAGAACTGTTTATCAAAATTGTCTGCCCACTTTTCTACTAGGTTTTCAGTCTTTTATCACTGAATGTAAATACTCTTTATGTAGTAAGGAATTTAGCCCTGTGTTTACGATGTGTTTTGCAAATATTTTGGTTTGGTTTATCCTTCTACTCAGGGTATTTTTTAGCATAAATGCTAATTTCACATGTTGAATTTTTAAAGTTTTCAATTATGGCTTCTGGGTTCTAATATCTTACTTCAATAGGATTTTCCATACTACAAGAAATTCTCCCATATTTTTTTCTGTTAAAGAAGACTTCTAATCATTGCAAAATGCTATTGGTTACTCGATGCAGTCCCATATTTAATTCATAATTGTCATTTAAAAAATTAAGAAAAAAAAATGAAAAGCATGACTTTATAAAGCATGATTTTATACCATTCTGTGAGCAAACTGTCCCACATGTTTATTTCAAGTAATGTACTAAAGACTACAGTTTCACAGCAATGCCATCACTTGACTAGACTCGCCAATGTTTGATAAGCTACATTTAATGAGCATAAAGTCTACCAGAATTCCACTTTAAGGACTAAAGAAATATATACCTAAAAGTGTAGTTTTTGAGTCTGAAACTACAGGCCTCTTAAATTTCAAAACAGCACAGAATTATGAAAAATATGATCTGATGTACAACATTAAATTATCATCTCTAGTGAGAATATAATAATAGGGAAATTAAAACAAAATATCAAACATAGATAAAAATGCCATTTAAAGAAATATCAGATATTACAAGGCTGGCTGGTTAGCTCAATTGGTAGAACATGGTGCTGATAACTCTAAGGCCAAGGGTTTGGATTCCCATACTGGACAGCTGCCCCCCACCAAAAAAAACTATAGGATATTATAAATACAAGTTAGAACCTTCAATCCACAGAAGAATATAAATGAAATAAATACAGAAAAAAATGTATGTTTTTGCTAGAACTGAAATAGAGAAATGGTAAAGATATAGTAATCTTTTCTCTAACAATACTATAGTCTAAGGAATTATACATTTATCATGTATGAATGTACATCCTTTTGCTGTACTGATATAGTAAATCAATAAAGTGCAACACATTTTAATATATATATATATATATGTTGGAGATTAAGTTTTGTTTATATATGATGACCTATGTATGAAGTATTTAATTTTTAACCCATCTCACTAAAATTTGTCTGAAATTCTAAGATAAAAGCAATTAATCAAACAAAGTAATATTTGAATCTTACTTTTAAAAGTTTCATCTCATCAAAGAAACTTTCCCATGATTTACTGTCACTATTTAAAATGTTTCTAATTAATGCAGAGTACCTAATATTTTAACTCAGAAATAATTAAATTAAGCGTTTGGTAAACTTACATATACTGTAAATTATAATTTATATATTAATAAAAGAGTTGTATAATGACTATTTGTATACGAAGCTATTATAACTATTAATCATTGTATAATAATATCATAGTATTTTACTTTTCAAATCTTTGAAATTAGATTTTTGATCTTGATTATATGAAATTACTTTTACAATTTGCTAAAAGAAGACATTCTCATAAGTGTGCTATAAAGATGAGAGCTTGTTAATTTGAGTAAAATGAAATCTTGGTATTACAAATCTCAACACCAAGAGTTATTTTTCAAGCTTGTTTCCCTATTATGAAATAAATGATCTAAAACTCAAACATATCTGTGGGAATTTATATACATTATTAAATACTGACAAGCAATAAATGCTTAATAAAAAAAGTATTTTGTCACAAAAATTATTAGCAATAAAGGGGGATATAAAATAAGATTTCAGTAAATTGGTCAACTTGTTCTTTGTTATTCAATGTTGTAGCCACTAATAACTATATTATACAGATATTTGAATATTTACAATGAATAAAACAAAGAGATTTAAAATACGTAATTTTGCTTTCTTAATATAAAGAAGATAGGTTTTACATTTTAAAACAAAAGTCAACTTTTAAAGGATTAGTAATCAAGAAAATGCTATTTTGTGCATAGCAGTCAATAATCGATGATAAAAAGGTTTCTTATACTGAAGTTGTAATGGCTTTTCGATTTAGACTTAGATTTATCTCTAATTGTTCTATCCATTTTTTTAAGTAGACTCTGAGGCTTGTGAACACATGAAAAGGATAAGTTAGAAAATCTTTATGATCGACTTTATATAACAAAAGCTTGCAATATATTTCAGGATAAAAAGTTCCACATATATTTTTCCAAAAGATTGCTTCATAATGCAAATATGTTTATGAATTCTAGCTTTTCCCCCCTCTTCTTATCTATGATTTCAAAATGCTATTTCATAAACATTAGAATTTAATCTTATAGATGGCCATAAAAACACATAGTTTAGTCATCTCCATTTACAAATGACCCTACCAATGTGGAGAAGTACAGAGATTTACACAGGAGCTCTTTTCTTTTCTTTTCTTTTCTTTTTTTTGTTGCCTCTTTCGTGATTGTTAAGGGGATCGCAACCCTTGGTGTGGTGTTGCCTGCACCGCGCTCAGCCAGTGAGTGCACCAGCAGTGCCTATATAGGATCCGAACCCGCGGCAGGAGCGACGCTGCGCTCCCTAGTGCTGCACTCTCCTGAGTGCAACACGGGCCGGCCCAGGAGCTCTTTTCTTAAGTGACTTTCAGGCCAAACAGTGATAAAAGTTCCTTCACTAACCGTACTAGGCACTCTGCACTCAAACACCTTTATAATTACCATTGTTTCTAGTTATATAATAACGAATGTATGGTTACACGAGACTTGCCTTTAATTCACCATATGACAATAAATAAAGAGATAACTAAATAAAGGCATTTACACAGATAAACTGATATAGATTTCTGTAAAAAAAAAAAAAAGAAAGAGAAGAAAAAGAAAAAAAGGGTAGAACCTAAAAGCAAATGAGGCAAAATTATATTATTTTGTAAATCTGATAAAAATAAATTTAATTCAACCTATGACATAATGGAAATTTTCTTGCCAATACTATCATATTTCAAAAAGTAAAAAAAATAAAAGCAAAACCCAAATAAATACCAGATAAGAATGAAATGGCAAACTAAATGTACAATGTTGTTATATACACTCATAGACCTTATATTTATAAACCTCATTCACCTCAACCAAAAAGAAACAAAGAGAACACTGAATTCTCTTTAAAAATCACTGAACTAGAATACATTTATTAAGTACCTACTGCTAGCCTAACACACTGCTAAAAATGATAGCAAAGGTCTAAGTTAGTAAAAGATTACTAACTTAAATAAACCCATATTAACAGGATAGTATGTACTCAGAAATAGCCTATGAAAGAGTTCATGAGTAACAGTGCAGGAAATATTTTACTAACATATACTGTAATTGGGTTACATAATAAATTTATGAACTGAACAGGTCAAAAGTATAAAGAGGTATTTCCTTAGAAATTAAACATTTGACTTTACTATTTTTTATTTCATAACTTTACCTAGTCACCTATCTATGCAAGACAGCCTATGATTTTGTGATGTCTGGCAACTGACGTCTTTTTCAATTTTTAAAATTTTTGAGAAAAAGATCATTTTTATATGCATGGTGAAATATATGCAATTAATTTTTAATTGTCAAATTTGGGGAATAAATTCTACCCTATCATTAGAGTTTGGTTTTCATAAACAGTCCTATAATTTTTAAATGGCAAGTTCTAGAAATACCATAGTAATCAGGCCTGAAAATATCATTGTTAAAATATTTTTGAATATCTAAATTAAATTTTCTACAATTTAAAACTTTACTATTAGTATGACCTGATTCTACTAATCCATAAAAAGGTGAGTCAAGTTTCCAAGCCAGGAAAATAATGCAGAGGGATTATGATTTATTTTCTCTATTTGTCAGGATATAATATTTATTGATCTTATAGAGTACAAAACAAGCTTTCTAAATTAATTTCTATTACAGTAGGGGCTTATTTCTGTTTAGTTTCCAATTATATTTTCTAAATTTTAATTTTTAATTATTAAAAGAAGTAAATACTATGGGAGTTAAAGAAATATTTGTTCACAGTACTGAGTAAAAGGTAAAATATCACTCTTTATTTAACCAATGAGAAAAAGCAATCTTTCAGGTGTGATATATAAGTGGACTTGTAAATGTTTGATTTCTATTGTGTGAGAATTCAAGAGGACACGTGAGGGATTTTCTGACAAAAGCATCAATTTCTCCTACTCTGCCAGATACTTGAAATAGTGTTACTTACACACACTAATTGAAACAACCTGTTTTTCTAATAATCTGTTGAAGTTGCTTCTGCACTAATATAGCTCTCGCTCATTTAAACTTTCAAAACAGAAACACCAAATGTGATTAAATCTGTGTTAATAGCCCAGCAGCTGTTTAAATAATGTGTTAGAATAACAAACTGCTTTCAAAACTGATGTAAAGCATAATCATTTACTAAGAATTTACCAACAGTCTAAACAATTATAATAAAATCACCACAACAAAAATTATTTTAAAGTATATGAAATCATTTTTTTACTTCCTCAACAAAATTTCATGTGATATAAAACCTTTGTTTGTTTTAACTGTGGATAAATAAATGGGTAAGTCTTACAAAACAGCTCCCTCACTACATCCTTAAAGTATTCGTTTTATAAATGGCTGGGCAAGTCTAGACACTGGTTTCACTGAACTGCAGCTGAGCCACTTGTGGGTAATATTCTAAGTCTGTACATCACATCGCCTCATTTTTCTCCCTATTCTCTCTCTCCTCTCTCCAGTAATAGCTAGATTATGCATTTCTTAAGCCCACTGAAGTAATTCCAGATCAAGACTACTGATTTCTGAAATACTATTAATATTCCAAGAATAGTATGTCGTAAAAGCTACTCTGCACCTGAAAGCAGGAAACTAGGGTCTCTACCTCCCCTTCTGTTATGTAACTAGTGGGAACTTGGGAAATCTGTTTATCCTGACTCAGCCACATGTATCATCTAAAATATGGGATAAAATAACACTTGATGTTCTTGAAAACAGCAGGCTAGATAAGATAATCTCTTGTAAACTAAGGAATTAGGATTCTTTTAATAATAATAGCAGTAATTATGATAAATGAAAGATAAAATTTACAGTTTTCATAACTTATAAAATATTCTGTCTCACTTGATACTAAAAATGACTGAATTGTTGGTAGGGAAGCCACAGATAAATATTGAAGCATAGTTGTTAAATGACTTTTCAAAGAATAAAAAATTAGTAAATGGGAGCCTGATATCAGTTCAAGATCTTCTGCCTCTTAGCCTACCCATCTTTCTATGACATGATACTTGTTCACCAATTAAACAAGTAACTGACATTAGTATTATATTTAGGACAAAAATCAGTGTTAGATAAACATCTTTCATTTGCTATAAAACTATGTCCATCAGTTGAAGAGGATACCAGGAATTCAAATCCGAATGGTCAGATAAAATAAAGATACTTTAAGTTTCCACAAACCAAACTACTGAATTAATACTTTCTATCAAAACTGGAAAGCATGTCACTCAGAACAACTGCCTCCTACTTTTTAAATTTGCTTTAGTCTTAGGGCAGAGGTATGCCCAAGCAATACAACTAGCTGCTGAAGAATCTGTCAATATTCAATCTTCTTCCTTCTCCCCTCCACTTTTCCCATTCATTTCTAAATTCCTTGTCATGCTATGGTTTATCAATGGTACAAAAAAACAGCAATTTGGGGCCGGCCCGGTGGCGCACTGCTACACTGCGCCGTTTGGGAGTGTGGTGGCGCTCCCACCGAGGGTTCGGATCCCACATACAGACCTACCGCTCACTGGCTGAGCGAGGTGCGGGCGCAACACCGAGGGTTGCGATCCCATTGCCGGTCCCGGTCTGGTACGGGCGCGACACTGAGGGTTGCGATCCGTTGCCGGTCACGAAAAAAAAGACAAAAAGGAAAAAAAAAAACAAAAAAACAGCAATTTGAGGAATAAGTCAATATTACAAATTTTAATCTCTAAACCAACAGCTTATGGCAAATGGCATTTCAGGACTTCCTGTGTGGTCAAGTTTTGACTGTCTTGTGTCAATTACTGATAAAGAAAAATCACACCTGTGAGCAGCTCATGTAGCATTTCATTTACATTTAAACAGATCTTCACAACTAAAAGAAACACAGAAAAGGTGTCCTTCCTACCATATCGAGAAAATAACACAAGGAAGGGCAAAGCATCTAACTCACTCATGTTCTCTCACAATGCATGAAACCTTATAAAGCATGCCCATCATCAAAACACACACCTTTACCCAGCACAGTGGCACCACTGTGGCCCAAGAATGAAGTTTCTAGTTTTTGACGGACAACTAGTTCATGAGAACCATATAATGTGGAGAAAATAAGCCTACTTTAAGGAGAGCTACAACAGGCAAACAAAAATCTGTCCCTTTATCTACTATCCTTTAAATGAAATATAGTATTTGCCAAGTCCTAAAGATTCAATATCTGCCATGTCTTACATATCCAACTCTGTTTTTGCATCTTCTTGGGCAATACAACTACTTTGAGAGCCTCATGACCTCTCACCTGGAATGATTTCAACAATTTTCTAACCGGTTTCTTTTTTTCAGTCTTTCACCATACCCTACTCCCCCAATTCATCCTATACTCAGTTATTTGATCTTTCCAAAGCAGAACTAATGTTAATCTTCCAAACGTCTTCATTGGCCAATGCTTACAAATTAAATATAACGGTATTGGTGTGGAATTTAAGGACCTCCATAGCTTAGTCCCTCCCATCATATCTCTCAGCCATATGTCCTATTAGTCCTTTAGTCACTCATACCTTTTCCAGTCAAACTGTTCTCCACACTCTTCCTGGAATGCATCCTATGCATCTCACTTTACTGTTTTTTTTCTGGCTCCTATCATTATTTTCTGGAATACTTCCCCTATTTCTTTCAAAGTTTGCACACCATTTAAAGCTCACTTATCTACTACCCTTTTTCATGAATGTTTTCTGAGCACAAAGTTCTTTTCCCATGAACCTTACATCACCTTACATTACAGAGATTTCATTAGTGTATTTGCCTTAACTCTATACTACCTATAGTGTAAGACACTTGAAAGCAAATACTGTTTTTATTCACAGTGTAAAACCATCCTTTCTTAAGTATACTAAGCACCCAATATATGTTTGTTGAATTGTTGCTGATTTATATACTATACTACTCTTTTTAAGTTACCGAGACCTTTCATAAATTAACTATGTGACAATAAATATAACAATACAGAGTTAGATTTTAAACACAAATAATCAACATAATGTTAATTAAAGGACTACTGTATGAAAGGATAGACTTTAGGTGCATTATATGTATCAGATGATTTAATCATGACAGTCCCTTTGTAAAGTATATAATTTTGCCCTCATTTACAGATGAGAAAGCTGAAGCTCAGAATGGGTAAAGTAGTACATCCAAGTAATATTTATAGTCAGAGCAGACACTAGCACCCAGAACTACCTGATGACCAAATTCTTGCTATTTCCTCTATATTACCAAAAGCAGAGCAACTACTAGATATCAATAAAGAGAAAAGGATGTCAATATGTTAAAGAATGATAACTTTGAATCAGTGTATACTTTCTGTTATGTTTTTTACTTCATGTCTCATCCAGGTGTAGTTTGCCAGTTTCAGGTAAAGAGAAATTTGTCTAAGGCCTGTTTTGGAAGAACACCACCTTACACTGCCAAATTTTCTGAACATGTATTTTATTTCATATAAGAGCAATCTACTTTGAACTGGTGGTTTGGCAACCATCCGCTTAACATAACTGTGGGAGGTTTGTGAAGCAAATTACATTATGAAATTATCTCTTTAATAAGGGGAGTGAAAACTCAATCTAACTTCTGCAAGAAGTAAAATCATTAGTGTAAAATCCAGCCTAGTGGGCAATCCCTGAAGGCACTCACAACATAGGATTGCCACAGGTCACTAAGGACGCTTCAACCAGGTCAGAAGGCAGTGCTGCTGGCAAGCTACAGAGAAAGAGATAAGGAACGGAGCAGGGTTTCTACTACTGGGTAATTGCAACAGAGGGAGTCACACACCAAATCTGTGTGACTAACTTCAGCAGCTTTACTGAGTCTCTAAAGTGACGTGACAGGGGAATCCAACAGTTTACCATACCCTGGGTTCAAATATCCTTAGGTCATACATACTGAAATGCAGGTTACAGAAGTTTCTTTTCCTGGTGTTTTTCCATAAACAAGTCATTATTTGTCTCAATCAAATAAATAGAGTCCACACTTGGCCCTGAGATGCAGGCAGGATTGATTGGAAATGTATAACCAATAAAATGTATCAAGTAGTGGACAAAGAAAAAACTTGTGGTGTTTAAGGGGAATTAATCTATACAAGTGCCAAGCAAATTTTAACAGATCAGTGCCAGATATTTATGTTTTACAATGTAGCAGCAGCAGCAGCAGCAGCAATATTTTACAATGCTTATACCTAATTTCCTATCCCTAATGAATGGACACTAGGTAGGCATATAGAATGCACACATTAAAAGGTAAAAAATAATTACAAAGCAACATATGAGCTACCAGGTAAATAATGGAAACCCTAGATTAGAATACCTGTGTTTAAACTCTTAACATGTGTGAACAAAATCGCTTAATCTCTCCCTATTTCCTACTGTAGAAAGGGGGGATAATATCCTCTACAAAATAATTGTAAGATTGGGAAAGCGTGCAGTCACTTAGAGAAAGCAATACAGCCCCGTGGTTAAGAGAATGGGATCTAGATCCAGTGACCTGGGGTTTAAGGCCAGGAGGTTCTTCCATTTATTAGCCACATGACCTTAGAAAACTGAAGTCTCAATTTTCTCATCCTTAAAATGAATATAATGATAATAACTGCCTCCCAGGGTTGTTCTGGGAATTAAATATAATTGTTTATACAACAAGCTTAGAGCTATTTTGCTTCTTATTAACAGACTATATGAAAGCATTTCATAAATATACAACATCAAATAAACATAACTCTAGGGATATGTTTACTACAGAGAAGTACAGGGAAGATACAGAAGGCTTCATGAAGGAAGTGGCATTTAAGATAGTACTTACGGGTTGGTCATGATTTATATTATATAAACAGAAAGGACAGATGGCACTCAAGACAGGGGCAAGCATGAAAAGAAAAAAAAGGCATAAGTACATGTTGGGTTTGAGTGACACCATTTTTTCTGGAATGCATATATTCAATGAGTAACATATAGAATATTCTAAAATCAAACAGGGTTTAAAATAGAGTAAAGCATACGAGAATTAATGCTTGAATGGCAATAATTTCAAAAGACAGTGCTGTCAACTTATTAGCAGACTTGTGTTTCAACAACTGAAGTATGAAGAAGGGAATTCTTAAGAAATCACTCAAAATTACTCACTGAGCACCTGCTCTGTACCAGGCACCATGATGCAGCAGTGAACAAGACAGATATGGTTCCTGCTTTGATGGCACTTGCAAAATGTGTGCATATTAATATATATGTATACCTTTGTTTTTCTTTTATATGTGGGCAACTATGCACTGTAAAGTAGTGTGCTGAGAAATACAATGAGGCAGAAGCACGGCCCCCTCCTGAATATGCAACTACAAAATCAGTGCAAAGTGTAGAGCATAATAATCAAGAAATATTCTCATAAAATCTCCAATTCAAAAAGATAACTTCTTCTGACTGTAAGTAGCTACTTTAAACAAATCATTCTTCTATTTGTGAACTGAAGTTTTGAATATTCAATGAATTGTCTGTCTCCATTTCTAAATCACCCTTTAGCCAGCTTTCCAAAGCTCCTAGTGCAAAGTGTAGAGCATAATAATCAAGAAATATTCTCATAAAATCTCCAATTCAAAAAGATAACCTCTTCTGACTGTAAGTAGCTACTTTAAACACATCATTCTTCTATTTGTGAACTGAAGTTTTGATTATTCAATGAATTGTCTGTCTCCATTTCTAAATCACCCTTTAGCCAGCTTTCCAAAGCTCCTTACTAAAGTCCAGTTAGCTCTCTGTATCCACAGGTTCCACATCAGCGGATTCAACCAATCATAGATGGAAAATATTAGAGAAAAAAAACAATAAAAATAACAATAAAACAATAAAAAATAACACAGATAAAAACAATACAGTATAACAACAATTTACATAGCAGTTACATTGTATTTGGTTCTATAAGTAAACTAGAGATGACATAAGCTATAAGGAGGATGTGTGCGGATTACATGCAAGTACTATGCCATTTTACATAAGGAACTTGAACGTCCAAGGATTCAGAGGGTCCTGGAATCAATCCTCCAGGGACACCGATGGATTTCTGTGTATGAAACACATTGAAGTGATGACATAGTTCTACGTACCATAGAAAGCAAAATAGATAGACATCTCTGGTATAGTTAAAGGGCATATAAATGGCTTTTTTAAGCTTATAAAGGTAAGATAAATGTAATCATTTATCAGATGTAAGAAAGTTCCTTCTCCATTTAAAAACTACTACTTTTAAAATACTTGATGTTTTCTGGTCAGATAATATGTTGACTAAAATTTATACAAACTGGGCTTTATTTCTTCTACAAACTTGTACTTTAGCACTGAAGATCTCATCTATGCCAGCTGTAATTGCACAGATTACCTTCTAAGAGGTATCTGTGAAATGGAGGTAATCTACTTATTTGCGCAGGTAAAATAATTAAAAGCCTACCTGCCTGAGGCCAAGGCTCTTTGAGGTCCCTTCAGTCTGGTATCTATGATTCCAGGATAAATTGAAATTTTATATAAATAACAATTTGTATAATTGGTAATAATTAGTATTAGTCACTTAGTATTACAATGAAAATTTGTTTATATAAAATCTGTTCCTAGATTTGGGGTTTGGATAAAGATCTAACTTTTAGATTATATATTTAAAACCTCTGGCTAAATACAACATTCCTAATGAATGCATTTCTGAAGGTCACAGGCAAGAGCATGTTTAAATGTGAATGTACATTTATACATATGCATAGTATATGCACTGGAAACCTAGTTGGTATGTGTGCAGGATATTCTTCATTAAGCAATAAATGTTAGCTACTTAAGCAGAAGATAGTGCAATGTGATTAATGTGCCATCCCTATGTGTTTCTTTCAATTGAATACTGGCTGGCATCCAGGAGAAGAAAAAAAAGCAACACAAACACAACATACTGAAAACTTTAAAAAGAAAAAAGAAAAGTGCTACAACCTTCACAAAAAGCATAAAGTCCTTGACTGGAATGATGTTATGAAGACTCTTTTGAATTTTTCCTTTTTTCTTCTTTGTCCCTGTCAGGATGTGAACCCTGCCATTATGTATGGCTGGCGGCTGTTTGCGAGTTTCCTCCCCATCTGGGACTAAGAGGCAAATTGCAGGTTTCCAGGGAGGGGAATGCTGTTACAGTAGAGATCGCCTCAGCACTTCACCATGGATTGTGCCAAGCCCAGTGATAGCAGCTACCTTACTTGCTGTGACAATCCGGCCACCACGTTTTGTACTTTTAGTTACTGAAAATATATAACGTATTAGTTTCAGTAACCTGGAGTCTTTCTTTGCTTGAAGACCATAAACATATGAACAACCATTAACAATCATTTTACTTCTTTTCTACCTACAAAATGAATACAATTGTTTCAGGAACACAAGAATGCCCAAATCTGCATTTTTCGTCACCCTCATCTTACAAAGACCACTGTCTTCTTTCACATTCTTAGTAGGTTGCCTTTTTTTAAGGCAGTACATGCTTACTAAAAGCACCTCTCATTCCATGGAAGCTGTCAGCAATTACTGCAATGAACTTTAAATCTTTTTCCTCTAACTACTGTAGTATTCTAGAAATAATGACATAACTCACTGCTTTAAAATGTCAAGCTGACCACTCAGAAATTCAAGTTAGGTTTCTCCAGAAAGATCTAAATGATAAGACATTTTATAAGCCTACCATTTTATCTCCTGTTCCATTACTACACTATCTAACACCTTCATGGTACAGCAACACCTTCTGGGACAAGCTGAAACCTAAACAAACCACAAAAGCTGCCACCTGAACAAAGTTAACAATATCTGTCTGGCAAGAGTAAACTATTTTTTTTCCCTTGATCTGACATTATCATTTGAATTAATTTTATTTTCTTCCTCATAGTGCTATTTCTAAGTAGTTTAAACCTGTTGCATGACTAATTTACCTTATGGCAAGGTAGCCTTTCTTTAATTGTGCAATAATATTAAACAAAAAATACTCCCAGTAAAATCTATTATTTTCATATATTTCAGGATTAAATTTATTTTCAAGTGTCTGGTTCAACTGTTATACTCAGAGAAAGGAGAAAATTACCTTTCCAAAATTTAAACTAACTTCCTTAAACTAACAGAGCTTTAAACTTCCAGCTAACACCAGAATTATAAACTTAGAAGGTTAATGGGAATATAATAAAATCCAGATATAGTTTTTCAAATAATATGAAAAGCACGAGACTTGAATTTTTAACTGTGCTCAATTATAGGAAAGAGATCAAGTAAGGCTTAAATGGCATATCTTTAACCATTCAAAGGAAAAACAAATTAAGGCATAAGATCTTGAAGAATAACTTTTACAGACAGAAAACTCAGCTCCTTTCTTCATTTCTTTCTTAGTTTTCAAAACACTTGTTACTGTTTATATTTAATATATAAAGAGTGTATGCTTGGGAAGGTACTGTATTATACTCCAAGATCAGGGAATTCACTGGCTTTCATGATGTCCCCTTCCTGTCATCCTTTTCTCATGAGAGTGAATGGATGGGTGAATAAACAAATGAGCAAGCAAATCCATCCATTCATTCAATACATATCTATAGTATGCAATCTATACACTAGACACTCCTAAGTGTTGAAGATATAGGGGTGAACAAGGCAGGGACAACTTATAGTCTGGACCGGGATAGAGAAAATCCCAACAATGTAGGTAGTTCTCTGACAGGGACAGTATAGAATGCCAGGAAAGGGCCGGCCCGGTGGCGCACTGTGCTTGGGAAGCGTGGAGGCGCTCCCGCCGAGGGTTTGGATCCCACATAAGTGTGCCGCTTGGGAAGTGCAGAGGCGCTCCCGCCGAGGGTTTGGATCCCACATACAGACCGGTTCCCGCTCACTGAGGCGCGGGGGCAACACCGAGGGTTGTGATCCCGTTGCCGGTCCCGGTCCAGTACGGGGGCGACACTGAGGGTTGCGATCCGTTGCCGGACACGGAAAAAAAGACAAAAAAAAAAAAAAAAAGAATGCCAGGAAAGCACAGGTCTCGGTGACAAACATACAGAGTTTGAGAAGAGAAAAAAGGAGACATGGGAGTCAAGCACGGTGTCCAGGTCTCCCAAAATAGCATTGCTGGAAAAGAAAGATTTAAGCCTCTTAAAGGTTCAATCCAGTACCAATGGAGTCATCAGAATTTCTCCATTATGTGGGCCAGTTTTGTGAAATGGCTAGAAATGGAAGTAACAAATGAACAGAGAGGAAAAAGTACTAACATTTAGTGAGGGCCCATTTAGTTGGGTGTCCTTCAACATTAGCCATTTAATTTTCAAACAAATCTTTCTGGTAGGAGTTAGCTTCATTTTGTAGGAAAGGAAGCTAAGGATCAGTACCACATCATAATGCTGAATACTACGTGCGTCTGAACCAGCTGAATACCCACATGATGTATACCATTGGCTACAAAGGGAACAAAACTGGGGATGGAGTAGGGGGCTTCTACAAATGTAGGAATTCAAAGTTCATTTTCCATTGATGTTACCATGAATATTTTACTAGATACCACACAAACAAATGTGTATTGATAACTAATATCAGAATATTACAGAATAAATAAAGATAAACAACATTAAACTAAACACAAGCTCATTTACTAAGTAACATGCCAACGAGTGAAATGCAACATGATCACTACAAAAGTGTAAAGAATTTGCAGAGAAAAGGAACTGAACACCATGAGTGGGTCTAGGAACTGGACTCTTACACCTTGTTTCAAGGTGGCAAAGTGTGAGTATTAACTCACTCCACAAACATCTATTGGATACAGCTTTTCTACCAGATGTAGTGCTAATAAGCACTAAAGGTACAGTGACAACCAAACCAGACATAGTCCTGCCTTAACATTCTGCTTGTATCAGATGGAGAGAAGAGGAGACCACAATCCTGCAAGAGTCTGTCTGTGTGGAGGGAGGGGGTTAGTAAAAAGGCATAGAATTGGGAACAAGAAAGGCTGAGAGCAATTCACTTAAATCCCTGGAACTAAGGACTTGTTGCCCTACTATACATCCCTTTATCAAAAGTAGCTTCACTTCATCACTGCTTTACTGATGTGGATTTTTGTTTTATTACATAAGAAACTAACATAGCAGAATATTTACTGTTGAAAACATACATGTCAGTATCAACTGGCAGTTCTCACCAATAGTTCCTAGATTGCCTGCAGTACAAATATAAACAAAATTATCTAATTGCATTTTTTACCATGAAATTAGCCCCACCATGCAAGCAAAACCTAAAAAACCTAAAATGAAACACATATACATACACACACTCAAAAATGAATGAAAACCTAAAATGAAACCTCTTCAACCCATTATATTCACCATCATTAGATGCAAGTTTGCTATGACAAGTAATAGAACATCAGTCCAAGAGTAATAGCTTGGTTAAAATTTCTATGTGCTGATAATAGTTGCAAGCTTTCACTTTGCTGCCATTATCAGTCCTAATGAAATTCACTTGTCAGTTCTATTTTGCAACAGTGAATTTTCACCCTGCATGACAAGGGTAAAATTAAAATCTCTTGTCTTTTCCCAATCAAATCGGCTAACAATGAAAAATAAGAAAGGAGCAACCTAAATTTCTGTCACACTAATTGGCCAAGAATACATTAGATTTCAGATTCCTTTCCTCTGCTTTTTTTCTGTTTCCACTGGTGATGTCTTCAAATATTACCAGTCAGCTACTTCTTTTCTTTAAACTCACTTTGTTACCAGCAAGTATGTCAAGTAAAACTAGTCAAAAATATGTAGTACTGTAAAATAGTAAGGAATAATGCAGTAGACAGTCTATAATCTGCAGCTTTTATAATATTATCATTCATTGGATATTGAATATGTTACCAACCAGCTCATTCTAAAATAGAAAAGGCAAATAAAATAGTAAGGAATAATGCAGTAGACAGTCTATAATCTGCAGCTTTTATAATAATCATTATCATTCATTGGATATTGAATATGTTACCAACCAGCTCATTCTAAAATAGAAAAGGCAAAGATACCTGTCTACATATCCTGACTTTAACTATGAAGTTCTATAAGCCTCATGAATTTCAACACTCCTGAAAGGAATCCTGATAAGAGAAGGGACCATATTTATTTATCTTTGTTCCCCCGTTTATAGGGCATCTTGTTGAGCCTGGTATATTAGTCACATTAAATCTTGTATTTTCTAGTGTTCTTATTTTCAGCTTTTGCTGAAAACTATTAAACATAGCAACTCAATAAAAATTAAGTATGGCCTAGAAAATGATAGGAAAATTCAACTCAAATAACACACGAACATGAAGTCTAGGTCACTGAAACCCATTCAATTGAAGTCTGAATTTATGCTCTATTCTATAAATTTTACTGCTTAACCTTATTCTATACTTTCAAATGATGTTCAATCAAGGTTTCATTTTTTCATTCATTGAATAATGCATAATTCAAGAAATATTAAAGCAGAATACTTATCATCCAGTACAAGCACAGTATTACTTGGGTGCTAGAAGGCAGAAAATTTAAAGGAATAGATGTAAATAATTTATTTACAAACCTTAAGATCTACTTAAACAACAATATCTCATCAGCCCATACTCTTCATGACTTGGGGGAAGTGAAAAATGAAGACTGTTTTTCCATTCCTTGAGAAACACCATAAATAAAAGTTAATAAAAGAAACTAATGCAGTTAATGCGGTACTAGGAACTGAGATAAAATAAACCAACCACAGAACTAAATGTAAGATTCCTAGATTCTACTGCTGGTTAGTGATGGAGTTCAGTGGAGTAAAATTGGAGATAAATATCAGTATCTCAGTTTCTGAATGAGTAAATGGAAATAAACTAACTCCATTTTTACCACAGAAGAACTTTACAAAAGTTAAACAGAAAACACTTCCAGGGAAGTTTATATAAATGATAGTTATTCATTACTGACATCATCTATTTTCTCATAATCATAAAAACATTTTACACTACGACAAAGAATTATTCAAATTCTTGATGGGCAACTGATAACACGTTATGTACGCCCTTGAAGGATTTACCTATTACCCACAAGAAAAGCAGAAGAAAATCAACATACACTTTAAGTTTTCAAACTATGAAAATCATATTAAATATATAAAATGCAAATCAGGGATGTGAAAGCCATGTTAACTCCTAAAGAACCAGAGGTCTTTATAAACTTATAAATAACCTAAATGAAAGAAATCCAGAATGATGTAAAAAATTACCACTAAAGCAAACAAAATCTATGGACTGAGAAAAAGTGAATTTCAATTTCACAATCCCTATGGTCCAGAAACTTGTACCTATTTGACCCAGTTTCTATAATCACATTTCCCTGTTCTTTTACATTAACTGAAAGAAAATAAATTATTCTTAAATGTTTATAACCATTATATACAAATATTTATGTCAAAGATTAAAATACAGACTGAATATAAGTCAGAATTTACAAAAGCACAACAAAACTCTTAAATCTGATCAACTGGTTATGCATATATATGTCTCCATATATCTATATATCTATATTTTAAAGACTGACATAGCATTACTTACTGCATGGTAGCTATGATTGAAATTTCACTTAGAATCTAGATTCTGTTTTTCAATTTTTGCCAAGTTTTGCTACAGTAATAGAACACTAAATTTTCTGGAACTATTCCAGTTAGGAAAAAAACCTCCCATTATACATTTTGTACAAATTTCATTCACAAGACTTTTAGCACACTAATGTGGTAGTACATAAGTTTATTACAATTTTATTTAGATGCTCTTTAAATGCAAGCCAATTTATTCAGGCCAGAGAGACAGGCATAGACCCTGATCATAAAAGCAGTTTCTTTTCTTAAAACTAACCTTCAGTGATTTCAGATTTGAACCGTGTGTACTTTTCTAGAAAATTCTAAAATGGCATAAAAATTAATTGTTCCTTTGCTATCTACCATACTGATACTCTGTTATTAATATGATTTAGACAGTTTCACCAAATGAGAAATGCTATAGTCTATACTACCTTATTTTATTCAGTTAAAATTTTATTTTGTTCTGCTGGCTTAATATAGCATTATCAGTATTTCGACATATATTTCATTCCCATTTGTTAACATTAAATATAAAATAGTAAAACTGGGAAAAGTTTTCTAAAACTCTTTTTTCATGCCTTAGTGAAACAATCTATTAGCACGTGCTATATGTGTTTATGTTCATTAGCAAATTGGTCATTTAAATACTTAAAATTAGGGTATAAATACTTAAAATTAGGGTATCGGAGGAAATATTTACAATTAACCAAGAAATACGTGAAAATGACAAGTAATTTTGAGTTAGACTCAATAGAAAATACATATATCTTATGCAATATTTAAGTTCAAATGTGGATGTTGTTATAATGTCATTAGTAGAGGTTTATTTTTTTAAAATTAGCACACAATTTGCTCTGAATGTCGTCTAAATACATATTATTATTTATCAACTGTCATTTGAGAATTCTAGTACAAATATTGCTTCTCTGAGGTATAAAAGTTTTCTTTAAAAATGAAACCAGTATCCTCAAAGGAAACATTTGATTAATCTTTCATTAATTGATATGCACTGACATAATAACCACTAAGTAATTTATATTTAACACACTCAGTTGATTTTTATCATTTGTGTTTAGATGAAAAATGCAGATTAAACATTTTCACGTGTCCTCTACTTTGGTATAATTCAATTACTGATATACAACCTGAATAATATAGAAAGAAGATTCATAATCTTTCTTCAGCTGGGAGACATTGTCAAAGGACTCATGGGCATAAAATCATCATAAGCAAATACTGAGAATATACCACCACCCAGGCACTGGACTTTATCAAATTCAGATTAATGGCACACAGCAAAGAGCAGAACAGATGTAGCATCACAATGATTCATATACATCTTGTAAAACATATAGACACACTAATGACTATATGTTTTCAATCATTATTTTTAAAACAATAGATTTTTCCAACTCTTTTCTACACATGAAATCATGTAAACTAAAACTAAAATTTTTTATAATGAGCAGAAAAAAACTAAATTAAGCCTTATAAAACCCAATTACAAAACTTATAATTTTCCCAGGGATGAAGTTGTCATATGGATTATCATGTAGTTTTCTCCCATATATAGAAAAATTTATAACTAGGCAAGCTGCTGCCACTGCCCGAGGGCCCCACTGGGGTTCTGAGGTCTGGAGCCGGGGGAAGCTAAACCCAGCCACAATTAGGCAAGCTGCCACCACCGACCTGGGCCCTGCCTGAATCCTGAGGTACGGAGCTGGGGGAAGCCAAACCCAGCCACAACCAGCATTCTCATGGTTTGTAACTTTGGATTAATACCCTCTGAAAAATAACAGTGGAAAAATAAAAGGTTTTGGTAAGTGACAAAAACTCTCTCCTTGACCAAAAATAAAAAGGAAAAATTTATTTGTAGATATTCTATTTATTACAAAACACTGAACAGGAAAGTATTCCTACTATATTAAATCATTTTCTAAAATAATAATAATAAAATTCTTAAATATATGTTATAAACAAAAATGAATAACACAGAGAACTATTTGGAGACAAATAATGTATATTAGGCATATAATACTATTATGAAAATTAAATATGGTAGTTTGTGATGTAGTTATACTGATATAGCATCTATGGATTTATCTTCAGCACTTGTACTTTATCCTTTATTTTAATTAAATGAGATAATGTATGTGAAGTGCTTTTTAACTCTAATGTCAAATGCATGAATTAACTATGGTTATCATGATATTTTTGGAATTAAATATTTAATACATAAATGGGATACTGACATTTCTTTATATTCAACACTATGAAATGATTATTTATTTTCAATATTTATGAAAAATTACGTGTTATTTTAAATTAGAAGAAGGCTGAGAGATGATCCACTTCTACATACCAATTCTGCACTTCACTATTAAGATATTAAGGTACAAAAACTTGGAAAATCCAGAGACATAGAACTAATGTAAAACGCATTGAAATAACACACTGTACCGCACAAATGTGTATAAATAAATGTTAAACTATATTTAATAAATAAATAAAAATAATTTAAAGGAAAATTTTGGTTTCCTCAGAATAAAAGATGAGTACACATTGGCACAGATTTACCTAAAGCATTGTGGAATAGTCCTTTTCATGTAGGCTGCATAATAATGATAGAAATATCCATCTTACTGAATCTGGTGTAAAGAAGACTCTTCATTTTCAGAATTCTAGCACCAAATTAATGTTACGATGGAGAACAAATAAATGTACATTCTTAAAATGCACTCCTGAAAAGCAAAGTGTTCCATACATTAAATTGTAGTATTCCATAGCTCAAGAAAAATAAAATACTAGTCTCTTCCCATCACAGAAATATTAATTTCTTGAACTTCTAAATTTAAATTTTCTCTAAGAATTATATTAAACCACTGCCATTAATTACCTCTTATCTATAGTGAATACTGGCAAACAGCAAAATGAATGAAAATAGCAAATGAATCTGAATTACAAAAAAAGAAAACAGTCTAGCATCTTTAATTTGTCAGTTTTTTAAAAAATGTTAACTGACTCAGTCTTCTGGTTGTAATTTTATTCTATGTACTTATAAATGAAACTGTATCTATATTTCTCTCTTAAATCCAGTTTTGTTTTTTTAATTTATAACACACGTGAGTTGAATTAAGAGCTCTTATATTCCTTTCCAGCTTTAAAGCTTTACGATCCCTCTAGGGATCTGACTGATAAACCATATTCTTGTATCCTCAAACCTTCAATTGTAAACAGATTACCCATGTGTCCTTTAAAAAAAACAATTCATGAATACACAGATTTATGTTTAGCTAGGTAAATTTTAGAAGAATAGAAAAAAGTGGGTAAAACTGTTAAGGAAACTTAAAATGTGGAAAGTAATATTTTACCTTCTGTTGAAAATGTTAAACGAAAAGGACTTTTTTTTAAGTTTCTTTTTTTCCTCTTTCATTTACTTAATGTTACATTAGTTCTTTGGTCCACAAAAACAATTATTATGTTCCTTCCAAAAACAAAATCTGTGTCTTACAGAGGTTATGAGAAACACTCTGCTTTGTTTATGAGTTTATATCATAATGGAACTCATCCTCAGATAGTTCTATATAGTTCACAGAGTATTTTCAAATCTTCCATCTCATTAGGTCTTCATACTACAATATGAGGTAGGTGGTATTATTATCCCCAATAAACATATAAGGAAACTGAATCCCAGAAAACTCAACTGACTTGAGCAAAATCACATAGCTGTTAAGTGGAAGAGCCAGGGCCTACATTTTGTATTTTGTTTTGTTTTTCCCTCCAAATACTGTGGTTTTTTTTTTTTTTCGTCCCTTTGAAAAGTAATTTCAGAAAGGTGATTTTACTTTTTGTTGAAATAAAATGAGTAACTGCCTAATTTTGACGATTCAGTTCTCAATTATGTGTCCCATAAGCATGAACAACCCACCATACAGAATGGGACTCTTGTCAATTCCTGCCATGACAATGTCACTCTTCTCTTCCATGTCAACCAACTGTGTTTACAACCAAATTGCGTTCTCTGAGTTTTCTGTTTCCAGATCCACGAAGGACAACAGCTGCATGGTGGGTACTAACTTCTGATACACAAAGTTGATATGACAGGACTAGCCCACCATCATGAGCTTAACTCTAGTGAAAAACTTCAGATACTGTACTTGCTTTTTTCTTTAGTTTTCTTTTTTTTTTTTTTGAAGGGAGGGGGAAAGGAGGGTCTATCAGCAACAGTCACCATCCAGAAACTACTACCATACATTTCTTACATAGTACCAAAAGAGGAAGCTCCTACTGCCCCACTACAATTGGGTAGTATATATTTGCCAATCCAAGAAAAAAATTTTTTTAAAAAGGCAAAGTTTGTCATCTCCTGCTTTTACTTTTCTCCCTTCTTCTTTCTTTTTTTTTTCAGGGGGTGGGGGCAGCCACTTCCATTTTTCCTAAAGTGCTAGCCCCCTAAGGCATCTAATTAGTGCCCATATGTTTTCCACCCTCCATTTTGACATCCACCTCATCCTTTCTATGACGTATCCTGACAACTTTGTATGCTTTCCTATCACTTGCCCCAAATAAAATTCAACTGTCATTTCTCCTATTACTTGGAACCCTGCCAAAAGCTTATGAAGAAACCAATTACCTAATTTGATAAATCGATAAGCAATTTTCAGCAAAGAACTTGATTAATACTTTAAAATCATGTGTACCTCAAATCCACTTCCTGTAACTTATAACTACATAGAAAGTTCAAAGGAACAAAAGAAAAAAAACCAAAAAAACTAAAAACCTCTCAAGAGAAAAAGATATAAGTATCAAGCTTCTATGTACCCCAAAGTATCTACCTACCTACCTATCTATCTATCTATCTATCTATCTATCTATCTATCTATCTATCTGTCTATCTATCTATCTATCTAATTTATACAGAGAGATCTTATGTTCTGTTCTGATGTGATAATAGGAAAGGGAGAGACCTTTGCTCAACCAGAAATTTACAAACATTGTATTAGTGACCTTCCAAAGAAGTTGGGGATTTGTTTTAAAATAATCTGGGAGGAAAACTGGCTTGGGATATATAAAAACACTAACTTTTAATTGATAGCTATTGAAGCTAACTGATGAATATACAAAAGTTCATTAAATGTCTAATTCTCTATATATTCAAATTTTCCATACTAAAAGCAAAAAGAAATAAAAGCCAGCAAACCAATGGATCGATCAATCAGTCCATGGACAACAGTTAGGAAAATGCAGTAATTATAATTCAGAGAACTTCAAAAATGTTTAAAATAGAAAGTAAGTGGTCAAAAGAAGAAAAGAACTTTAGCAATATATGATAATAAAAGACATGAGTAAAATGCAAGTGATTAAGACTATGTGTAAAATAAATAAGAATTAAATGTCTACAAAGTAATTTCAAATAATTTCTTACATCTAGTAAGTTTTCACACATTTGATGAATTTTTAAAAATTTTTATTTACACATATTTATGGAGTACACAGCTATCAGTATTTGTGTATAATATGTGATGACCAAATCAATATATTAGCATGTAAATCATCCAGTGAATATTTTAAAGGAAGAACATTAATTTTCAAAATAGCCAAAAATTTAAGATGAAGTGTATAAGTTGTCCATGGCAAGAAATGGTATGTTGGTAATTAAACAAACTATATGATACCAACCATATTATTAACTCAAAATCCTAACCGATTCTGATGGCCTTGACAATTGCAACACACATGGGGGGAAAAAAGGCCACTCACTAAGTTATCTCTATAATCCATTTAATAAGAGACGAAATATTTGGCACAGTCTTGACCTACTCTTAAATTAGCTCCAATCATTAAATATACCTTTTAGAAAGAGCATTATTTTAGTTTTAGGCTGGGTTTTTTTTTTTTTTTTTAGTATAAATCTATTAAAAATGATAAAAAGCAGTTAGAGTTTCTATCCATTTGTCCAACATTTATTAAGTCAGGCAGTCATAAGCCTAGATGCTAAATAGATGAATGTAGCAGAACCCTTGCCCACAAGCACAAGTGGAAACATACCAGGACTAGGAAGAGCACTACAGGTAGTTTAGAAAAGACTTACAGCATATAGAGCTGGCCAGTGGTTATCCCAGCAATCAACAAACTGGAGCATGGCCCAAGGGTATATTGAAATCAGGATATCAACCACAATAAAAAAAAAAGAAACAACAACAACAACAACAAAAACCCCAGGTATGGGGGCCGGCCCGGTGGCGCACTGCTACAGTGCGCTGCTTGGGAGCGCGGCGGCGCTCCCGCCGAGGGTTCGGATCCCACATACAGACCGGCCGCTCACTGGCTGAGCGAGGTGCTGGCGCAACACCGAGGGTTGCGATCCCGTTGCCGGTCCCGGTCCGGTACGGGCGCGACACTGAGGGTTGCGATCCGTTGCCGGTCACGAAAAAAGACAAAAAGGAAAAAAAAATAAAAATAAAAATAAAAACCCCAGGTATGTAAGTATGTTACTAGTAGATTCAATTCAACTCCAGTATGTATAATATCCACAAAGAAGATACAGGACAGGTGATTGGCAATGATACAAATTAAAGTAGCAGAAGTTATTCACTCTTTTAAACATTTATTGAGTTACAAAGAGCTCAACATCCAATAGAGGCAGAAATTCAACAAATAATGAGAATATGGCATAATGAGTACACTAATAGATGTGTGGACTTAGCTATAGGAGATGGTATAAAGGAGGGGATAACCACAAAAGTTTGGGTGGGTTGGGGAAGAATTCTCAAAGAAAATTTCTAAACTCCATTTTGGAAACATGAAGAGGAATTCACATACCAATCAAACTGGGTGAGAGGATGTCCAAGCAGAAGAAACAACATGTGCGATGCAACGGAGTATGAAAAATGGAGTGTAAACAGTTGGTGGCCAGGAACTAGTTACGGGGAAAGTGGGATTTAAGGGCAAAAAACTCAAAACCTTGGGAGTAAACCACAAACTCAGGCCCTGAAGAACTGACGTACCAAGGTCAGACCAGAACTAACTGCACTAAACTAATGAACCACCATACAGCTCCTAATATCCTTCCTGATTAAGGTCCAGGATTTGAGTCCCTAAGGATATTCAGCTGTAAAGTTCAGAGGTCAGGTTGAAAAATTAGGCAGATCATTAAGTATATTGTAATAAGAACTAAACTCGTTATATTTTAATGAGAACTTTATAGACCTAATAAAGGTCTATAAAGAACTAGTGGAACACATATCAAGTTAAAGACAAGTGAAGCTGACTACAAGTTATCCAATAATTATGAGAAATCTAGAATTTTTGGTAACATGTCAAATGGAAATTTATGTTTCTAGTTTTGTTCTACTCAGTGTTATGTACTCGATGTTGAAACAATTTATCACGAAATCCAGCAGCAATAAATACATACTGAAGGTTTGCTGTATAAAAATAATTGTTCTAAGTTTGGGGAATAAAAGGAATGATAAAGAATGATCCTTTAACTCAAGGAATGATCCTTACCCTCAAGAAGTTTACAGCTAAATTAAGAAAATAAAACAGCTATCTAAAAATATGGACAAATATACAAAGTACAGCAAGTATCAGATAAGTGCTTTCTTTAATTCATCAATGTATTTCTTATTGGCTTACCCTGTGGTATAATTACATTCATGCCAAAAGTGATGAGATTTATATTAACATGAATACTGATAAAAGGAAGAAAAGCACATGAGGGAATCTGTGCTGATAGTGTCAATGAAACAAATCCTCTTGACCAAGTCAGTTTTAAAACTCTAAGTCTATATATAGGGTTTGGATCTTAACACATGCACAGACAATATCCCACGTCATTCAAATTACTCAAAGCCTTCAGTATATGAGATGTGAAGGCATAATTTGACCAGCTGAATTTACTTAGTATGGAGCAAGAGTTAAAAATATCCTTCTTCAAAGTATGGTGAGTATGTGAATAAGATCTGCTATCAACTTTCCACAAAGACTCATAAATTTTAGTGACAATTGTTTTGGATGGGGTTTTCAGCTAATTAACTTACTACATTCATAAAAACCAGGGATATTTTCACTACTTTTGACAGTTCAAGTTTTCTTTTTTTTTCATTCTAAAATATGTTTGCAAAATACAATTTCAAATGAGAGGTTTTACTTTGCTTTGCAGGGTTATTAGCAATTCATTTAGAAAAGCATTTTTCTAAATGAATTGCCCAAGAAAAGCATTTTTAAAAAATTTTCCTTCATGTGTCTGCTAATATGATAGTAATTTTACACCTTTGATAAAAGGTACCAAACCTCAGTTAAACCCCCAATTTTCAAACCTTCAGTTAAAATGAGGCATATAGGTAAAAAAAAAAAAAAGCTATTAAAACTATAGCAAGAAGGCAAGCATATTAAAATTAAACAACACCTTAAGTAATGAAAACACTCTGCTTTTGCAATGTTTGAAATTCAAATAACGTGTATAAGCTCTAGTAGAAAGAACACAGATATTGCAGTAAATCAGACCTTGGTTTAAATACCCAAAGTGATATTTATCACTTGCCAATTATTCCAATACACCTCTCTAAGTTACAGTGAACTGAGCACATGCTGTGGAATCCAACCATCTTGATTTCAAATCCCAAAGCTACTACTTAACCAGCTGTGTGTCACAGGGCAATCAGTCAGTCTTGGTTTTCCTCTCCTAAAATGTTTCCCTGGTGTAAAAAAATTGAGATAATTACAGCTACTTTCCAGAGATACTTTAAGGAATAAGTGATATCAACTTTATCAAATCACCTCACACAGTGCCTACCATATAAGGGTACTCAATAAATGCTAATTCTTTTCCTCGCTTTTCTCCAAAAGATTTTCCTAAACTATAATTTACTCATAGCAATATAAATTTAGTTCCTATAGTCAGTGTTAGAACAGTGCTTAGCAATTATTTTTATTATAGCTTGAGACAAGGAAATAAATATATATGAGATCTTATAGAAGTAACAAAGTCAACACAAAATGTTTTTGAAACAATCATAAAATGATAAAATATATGAATTAAAAAATGATCTATGTCACTCTAGAACAGAAATACACTTGAGAAAAGTCATATCTTTACCCTAACCTTAAAGTTCTGTGATGGTCACCTGGTGTCTTTCTAATAACAAGCACAGAACTAAGTACACAGTAGATGGTCAATTAATATTGTTATATGTATAAATGAGTGTATGAATGTGCAAGTGACATAATATACTTCCTCCATCAAAAGTTTAGGGGCTTCAATCTCAAGAAATCTTCCTTGTTACTCATTTGAAAGCCTCTGCAGTTTAATACCATTTAAAGAAGAACACGTTCCTTCAACAATTTCTTCCTTACATATTTTCTAAGTTGCTACAAAGTCCCAAGATCTAATTGTGATAGGAATTATTTGAAGGCCCGTCATACATGAAAAAATATTATCATACCTTCTCTAATCTGAAAAATTGCAATAACACTAACCTTTGTTGAAATCATATTTTGCAATCTTTGCAGCTCTACCCTGTTTCCCCACCACACACTGTTATGTCTCTTTGATCGTGTAGTATCTCTTTTCATTGAAAGTCCTCTTTTGTCCTCATTTTCTAGCTTTCATCATTCAAGGTCCAGCCCCTCTTTAACTTCCTGAGAGAATATCCCATTGTGACCAATTTTGGCAAAACTATTGGCTACTAACAGAATAACTCACCTACACCCCAACTGTAAGGGAAGTGATATGATTTAACTGTCTCTTCCATTGCACTGTACACTGGGACCCAAGAACAATCTTACTCATCTCTGCATTCCAGGCACTTAACACAGTAGCTGGCACACAGTAATGTTCAGAAAATGTTTACTGAATCAAATTGAATCCTTTCCTAAAGTCATCTTTCTTTTTTGTTACAAAAACACTTAGAAACAGATGATGTTAGAAGAAAATTTAGTAAGCATTTTTAAAATCAAAAGGTGAACTCCTTTAATTAAAAGATGCTGAAGAGTAACTAAATATTATTCAGATTATTTATGTTATGAAATAGAAAGGTTTTTGGGCACATGCTCTTTTTACCAGCCAAATTTGCCAGGAAGGTAAGTGACACTATTGACATCTTAGAGTATGAATGGTATGTATATTAACACTAAACATTAATATATTTCAATGTGATGCCATTTAAATGGGACTTTGTTAAAAAATCTCATTTAGGACTTTATTCCCCATATTCTTATTCCAGAAACTATTTTTGAACTTTTATTTACAAAACCAGTAAAACTGGAGTTTATTCATCAACCCATGAGAGTCAACAGTGCTGGTTTCACCGTGGTGTAATAAAAGAATGAGAGAGTAGATATCTACTCGGCAAAGGTGTTGCAGCATTAATGATAGGGAAACTGACCTGAGAAAAACACCTGAAACCCTCCCCATCACCTGTAGAATGAAGGCAGCAACATGATGTTGGGTCATCCTGCCAGACAATACTCCATTTAAGAATGAACTCTATTTAAGAATTATCCTGCTGTATAACCTCTTTATGTTTTGCTATACATACAGAAGAACAGTTTCTTTTCTTGATTATCCTTAAGAAGGTTGCAGCCTTGTTAAAGATAGGTGTCAAGATCTCCAAAAGAGATGGACTTTACTCACTGGAAAATGTTGAGACTTTCCGGGATCACTCTGGCCAAGTTCTTAAACTTGAGAAGGTGGTGATTAAAAGTTAGCAAGCGGCTCTGTAGTGATGCGACATGGGGTAAAGAGTAATTGTTAAACCCAAACTGCGGGCAACACCAAATGCTAATAACTTTACCAAATTATACAAGACTGCTTAGTATAGGAATCATTACTCCATTAAGAACAGGAATTACTTGGACTTAGAAAAGAGCTTTTAAATTTTTACCTAAACACTATACTGATGGGTCTTATGCTTAGCAATATTCAACAACACTTCTTAGTATTTAAATATAACTCCAAATGTAAGCATGCAGAATTCAGGGAAAGAATCTCTGGAATGCTGTAACTGTTTGAATAGCTCATATCTTGCAAATACCTGCATCCAAAAAAAGCGGGGGGGGGAGGCTGGAAGAAAGCTGCAAATGTTACTAATATACTAGTACTAACCCCCCCCCCAAATAAATAATATGTGACATGAGATATGATTCATGAAAAATGGACTGAACTAGCTCTAAATTTCCATTGACAAGAACCTCACATGTGACTGAAGGGAAGCAGAAGTGATCCTGATCCTGACATGATCCTGATTATGTGGTTCAGGTGAGTGACAGGAGTATGGTTATTTTTCACACATAAATACTGGCAGGGGAAGCTCACCTTTCTTTCATATCCCTAAAGATGTCTGGAGATTGCTGGGCTTCTTCAGCGGTAACTACAAGGACAATCTCTCAGACAGAACCCCCCTTACCCTCTCCCCACCCTTATATAGTCAGGCACCAGTCCAGCAGCCCCTGGCTGTGCTCAAACAAAGAATTTTAGGAATGGGAAAGGAATGGCATATTCCCTAGAGAGGTTAGTGTGGAATGGGAGTGGAACGGGGAGGAAAGAGGGCACCCTTCACATCCCTGTCAATCAACTATTATTAACTATTTTGCTAATGGGGTGGAATCTAACTTTATACTGGCTATGTCTGGCTTTCCTCCAGGTTCAACACTATTGCCAAAGAAGAGACTGTGGTTTTATTAAGTAATCTAGCCTTTGCACCTTAAAGATCTCTCTGTTAATGCAATAAGGAAAGTCTCAATATAATATTCTCTAGTATAAATTTACTCTGTTCTAAAAAAAACCTCCCATAATACCAGTACACATAAAGAAGTAATCTTAGGTTTTAAAACAAAGAGTAGAGGAAGTCAAATCAACGGAAAACCTGAGCAAATAAAGGTCTTGATATGCAACATATTGTAAGATTAACCCAAGTAGAGCAGAGAAAAAAGTGATCTAAATACTACCTTGCTGCATTTTTGACTCATTATTTCTATGGGAACTTTGATTTGCATAAAGGTATGGCAGATCTTACAAGGCAGCAAACACATCACTAATCATATTTATAACTCAGAAAGCTCTCCACATGTTCTCATAAAATTCAAAATACTGATTTTAATACTTGGTGGTTCTTTCTATGAGACACAAAAATGCAACTCATTTAAATAAGAAAAAATGTTCTGGGCAGGCACCGTGGCTCATGCTGGAGAGTGAGGTGCTGGTAGCGCCGAGTCCACAGGTTCAGATCCTGTATAGGGATGGCCAGTGTGCTCACTGGCTGAGCGTGGTGCGGACCACACCGTGCCGAGGGTTGTGGTCCCCTTACTGGTCAGAAAAAACAAAAATCTTTTTATAAATAGGTGTGTAGGTATACATGTACATGTAAGCTGGTTATCCATCATTATTTATTAATTCATATCCTGTATCATTCCAAAATATTTAAAATCAGCTTTAAAAAAAAATTTTTTTTTTTTTTGCCAAAAATAATAATGACAATAACTGAAGGTATTTACTAAGTGCTAATTGCCTGCCAGGCATTGTGGTGAGTTTCACAAACATTATATAATGTAATCTTCAAAATGACACAGTGAAATAAGTAATATATTCCCACTTATAGATGAAGACACCAAGTCTTAAAAGATATCTGACAGCTTTGGTCCTCCATTACATTGTACTGTCCTGCAAGAGTGTTCTGCTTTACCAATCCTTTTGTCAATTAAGACACTTTGATTAAGACTCATTCATTTGCATGTGTTCAAGAAATGAACCTCAAACTTCACCTGTTCAAAACAGAGCTCCTCATTTCAATCCCCAAGTCTACTCCTCCCCATATCACTGAACAACATCACTATTCACTGGGTTGCTAAGGCTAAAAATCTAAGTCATTCTTTATGCCTCTTCTTCCCTGACATGCCACTTCCAATCCATCAGCAAGTCCACTTATAAAATCTACTTACAACACCCATTTGACCACTTCTCACCATCCCCACTGCTCCTGCTCTAGCTGGATCCACCACCGTCTTTCATGCAGATCACTTTCATGCATGACTCCTCACGTGGGCCCTGCTTGCACTACTGCTCCCTTTGGCCACTCTCCACACAGTACCCAGAGCAGACTGTTTGAAATACAGATGGACTCCAACTTATAGTGGTTTGACTTAAGGATTTTTGACTTTATGATGGTGTGAAAGCCATATGCATTCAGTAAAAAGTGTACTTCAAGTTTTGAATTTTGATCTTTTCCCAGGCTGGCGATAAGTGGTACTCTCTCTTAACGCTGCACAGCTGCAGCAAGCCATGCTATTTTTCATTTTCAGTGCAATATTCAATAAACTGCATGAGATATTCAACACTTCACTATAAAATAGGCTTTGTGTTAGATGATTTTGCCCAACTGTAGGCTAAGGTAAATGTTCTGAGCATGTTTAAACTAGGCTATAATGTACAACAGGTTAGGTGTATTAAATGCATTTTCAACTTATGATCGGTTTATTAGGATATAACCTTATTTTAAGTTGAGGAACATCTCTATACATCATACTTTACTACTCGTCCTCTCACTTGCACCATTATAGCCACACTGGTGGTCTTGCTGTTCCTCAAATACACCAAATATGCAACGTTTTACAATTCCCAAAAATGATTCTAATTACTAGATCTAATGATTTATGTGCTGGAACATTTTTGGCTGATAGAGGTGGGGAAAAAAAATTAATCTCCACTCTCTAGCCCCCAATTTTATTTGTAACCATTTGTGTGCATAACAACCCTTATTCTACAAAGGGCAGGGGAAGGAGGAGGAAATTGAACTCAGGGATGGTAATAGGTAAGTATAGAGAAGAAAGTATAGCCTAGCATTTGTCTTCTTTGAACCCCTTGCCTGAGATTAAATGCTCATAGTAGAGAAATCAGGGCCAAAAAATGATGGAACAGCATTTCATAAGAAATGAAATTCTGAAAAAGAGATTATGGCCAGAAACTAATCAGGAGGCACTTCCTGATATTCTGGGCACTTGCAGAGCTTGTTAAAAGCACAGATGACATGGTATGACCCAGCTAGAAAGACAGCTCCTACAAAATAATAAACAAACAAATAAAAAAACCCACAAGCAACATGTGGCACCCTTGATATGAGCACTGGCTTTCTCCTGATAGGTAGTGACAACAAAGGGTTTTTGCCAGTGGACTCTCCTGAGCTGTAGATGCAGATTATTTAGGAGCCAGGCGAGGAATGCAGGCACTGTGTGGTAGTGACAACTAGGAAAGTGGGCATATGTGAGGTGACAGGCGGTCCCCAGAGGTAACTAGAAACACTATGAAGAAGGCTAATTTCCATGAACTGGGCCAGTGGCACTGGTAGGGAAGAACCAGAGCTACCACAATCTGCTCACTAAAGTACACGGCTTTATGTGGAAGTCACAGGCTGATGAGGTCTGTTAACACCTAAGTTCTGCCCATAGGTGAAGTTCGACTTTTTCTTTCTTTTATTCTAAGCTTTCTACTGGAGACTAAACAAACATTATCTTTTATGTCAGTAGCCCTAGGTTCATTTACTTTGACATTGACACTTTTATTTGATGCTCTGGCCATACAAAAAAGAGAATTCTACAATGTAATTAATTAAAGTAAGATGAGGTCAGACTGGAGTAGCATGGGCCCTTAATCTACTATGACAGTGTCTTTACCAAAATGGGAAATTTGGATGCAGACATGCATACAGGGTGAATGCCATGTGAACATGAAGGCAAAGATCAGGGTGATACGTCTTACAAGCCAAGGAATGCCAGAGGTTGCCAGCAACCCACCAGAAACTAGGAGACAGGCATGGAACAGATTCTCCCCCACAGCTCTCAGAAGAAACCGACCAGGATGCCACCTTAATTCCAGACTTCTAGCCTCCAGAACTTTGAGACAATACATTTCTTAATACACCCAGTTTGTGATAATTTGTACAGCAGCCCCAGTAAGTTAATATAGGCTTATATGAGATATATTTCAAGGGCCTAAATAAGATGCAGAAATGATCAAAAAACTACTGCAAGATCCTTTTGAAATGCTTCTGAGAAGAGGAAAGGTTCCAGGGCACCAGAGATGGGCTAATTTTATAATTTTTAAAGGCAAAGGATGTGAATTCTGCAAATCTCAGATAAGTAAGCTTACAATAAGCCCATTAAAATTGATAGGCAAGTGGTTGTATAACAACTTTTAAAAAGGTATGGACCAAAATGGGTTCACTAAGAATAATATTATTACTGTTGATGGAATTATTAGATTGGTAGTTTTTAAAAAATGTGGACTTTGTTCATTCTGAACTTAATTACATATTTGAAGAAACCTCTCATAATATTCTTGACATCAAAATGGAGAAATATGCTGGAAATAATGAGAGGTATATTACTAACAGGTTGAACAACCATATCCCAGAGTGCTGATTAATGAAAAAATGTTAACTTGAAAAGAGGTCTCAAGTTGTATGTCATAGGGCTACTTTAACAAGACTGAAGAAAAATATGCAAGGCACGTTTATAAAATCTGTGGATGGGCCGGCCGCGACGGCGCTCCCACCGAGGGTTCGGATCCCACATACAGACTGGTTCCCGCTCACTGGCTGAGTGAGGTGCAGGCGCAACACCAAGGGTTGCGATCCCGTTGCCAGTCCTGGTCCGGTACGGGCGTGACACTGAGGGTTGCGATCCGCTGCCGGACACGAAAAAAGACAAAAAGGAAAAAAAAAAAAAATCTGTGGATGACACACAACTGAGAAGGATACCTGATCCTCTGAATGGCTGTTTGGATTCCAGAAATCATGTATCTGAGCAATCACTGAATAAAATTAGAGATGTTTAACCTTTAACCAGGGAAGGGGGCAAGGGTAGATTTGAAAGATCAAGACTAGATATATGGAAGATGTAGGATCAAAGTAGTTCATACAGAAAAGATCTGAGATCTTAGTAAAAGAATATTTCACTTCTCTCTACCATTATCTTGCTAATAATGCTAACATGTTTTACTTAACCATTGCTGGGTTCCTCACGTCCACTAGTTTTCTCACTTCATTTGCATTTTTCAGTCCATTCCCCAATAAAACAGCATAAGTCATCTTTTATAAACTGTAACCATAATGAACTGCTCTAAAATTTCAATGCATAATTATGATCACATTTAAATGTTTACTTCAAACACAGCTAGCTAGAGTTCTCACTTGCCCCAGACATACAGTCTACATACCATACCTCAAAGAGGGGTGGTAAGCCCTGAGTCTGCTACTCCCAAGGCTATACGCTCTTTAACCACTCAGCAATGCTAATTTCCCCTGTAAGGACACCATCCTGGCTCCCTGTTCAAGCTATGGTTGTTTGATGATCCCATTTCCCTTGGTGCCCAGCTCAGTCAAAGTTGCTCTACCTCTGTGGTTTACACTACCATTATCAGCTGCTCTTCCTTGGGGTACAAACTACGCTGACAACAGCATTTATACAATTTTCTATCATTAGCCCATGAGCTCAAAAGCTACTCTCTTGAATGTTGGTTCCCAGCCTGGGTTCCCCCCTTCTATCCTCAAGGTAATTTTACTTCAGAAATAATGTTGACCTTCCCTGAGACTAGGATTTAGTTGGCACCACCCAAATTATCCCAACAGAGATGAGCTATTAGTTGTTTCTCCCAGAAGGCCATGGACATTTTATGTAAAGTGATCCATTCCCAGCAGAATACAACTGCATTCTCAGGGAGTGGCAGGATTTTATTAAAGACAGAAAACTCTTCTGCTCTAGGACAATGGCTCTGTGCCTGCTCTACACTTGCTTAACTAAGAAAGTTATTGAAATAATATAGAAAATAAGCCTTTCTAGAGTTAAAAACCTGCCTCCCCCCTCCCCAAATTCACATTTACCAAGTCAGTATTCAAAAACCTTTCAACAGTTGTTCATTGCATTTAGGATAAAAATCCAAACTTCTTCCCATGATCTGTAAGAAAATGTTGATCCCATGGCTCCTGCCTCCCTCTCCAGCCACTTCACGTGCTACCCTTCATCTTGCTCACATATTAGGACCACTGGCCTTCTTCCCCTCCTATGATAAACATTTAGGATAAAAATCCAAACTTCTTCCCATGATCTGTAAGAAAATGTTGATCCCATGGCTCCTGCCTCCCTCTCCAGCCACTTCATGTGCTACCCTTCATCTTGCTCACATATTAGGACCACTGGCCTTCTTCCCCTCCTATGATAAACATAACGAAACCCAACTTTTGCCTACCTTAGGGCCTTTGCACACACACATGGATACTTCAAAAAGTTCATGGAAAAGTGGAATTAAAAGATAAAACAAGTCATTCCATGAACTTTTTGAAGACCCCTCATACAATAGTCTCCTATATTCCACTGTTGTCTGAGTAGCCCCTCCTTACCCACTCTTCAGCTTAAATTTCACCTCTTCTAAATTTCAATATAAAATAAGCCCCTGATGTTCTTTTAAATTATAATACCCTGTCCTTTTTCTTTTACAGCACCTATCATAAATTATTACATATTTATATATGTGCTAACATTTTAGTGTCTTCTCCCACACTAGACTGTAAGCTCTATTAGGACCATAAGCTCTCCAAAGAGCCATGTCTGTTTTGTTCATTGCTGTAGAGCAAGCTTAGTGCTTGCTCAAGAAATATTTTATTAAATAATTGAAGGAATAACTAGGAAATAATCCTCAAGAAATATTTTATTAAATAATTGAAGGAATAACTAGGAGTGCGTCTAAAACAGAATCAACAGCTTTACAGTCTTGGAAAAAATCTTCATTGTACATCACATGTTTTGTAGAAAGGGTTCCTAAATTAGGAAGAAACATTAACTACGTTACCTTGAAATTTCTAGTTCTGGAACTAATACTATATAAGACATAAGCTGTTATATGGATTCCAAGAAGAGAAGGTCATTATGATCTGGGAAATCAGTAAAAGTTTCAAGGAGGAATTACCAGAAATAGAACACAGGCAGAATTTAAAGGAAATGTTTGACTTGAAGTGGCACAAGATAGAGAACTTCAAAGCTTTGAAAATGAGTAAAGGGAAACATAAAAAGGTAAGTGAGAACATCTTGTGTGAGAAAATCAACCTGACTTCACATGACAGAGGTATGGATTAACAGGCTAAGCAGCAAGTCAGTTGATAAAGGGTTTGAACTGAGTTCTAAATTCCATCTCTTGGAGAAGTGGCAAAATTAGGGAGATTCATCCAGCTACGCTAGAGGGAGAAGCAGCTAGAGGTAAAGGGCCAGTAAGAGGGTACTAACCTACCATAACAACTATGAAGCTTGAAGTAAAGACAGGGACCATGTCCCACATACTTAATAATTATGTAAGTTAGCAAACTACTTAGAGGTTGCTGTTCCCACAAGCAATAGCAGGAGAGAGCTGGCAAGGAACTACCACAGCTTTAGGGGTCTTGCTGGGTACTTGGCATTTGCTAAGCACTGCCAGCACTGCCACCAAGGGTAGCACCTTTCCTGAGGGAGTATGAGCCCCCACTGGCCTGGGAGTGAAGCTCCATGGGAAGACAGAGGCTCAGGTGCATGAGTTGAGACAGGCTGGCTAGCCAGTTGATAGCGCATTAGGCAGCAGGGTACCAATGAAGCTTTGGGGATAGATGGAGTATATGTACTTAACATACACTTGGGGGAAGGGCTATTTCTCAAATCAGAACAAAAGCATTTTAATATATTAGCAACCAGTATAATTGTACCTGTAAGTACTGGGTGACTATCAGCCCCGGGTAAAGAAAGCATAGAAAAAACGAGGACCAAGGGAAATCTTAAAGGAGGTAGGAAGAGAGAGGACCAAGGGAAATCTTAAAGGAGGAAAAGAAAATATCAGGGGACAGACTAAGTATGAAAAACAAAGAACATTAAGTAATCAACAATTCCAAGATTTCAAGCCTCAAGAACCATATGGGGTAGAGAATTATATTAATGACAGAGATAATAAGGCACTTTGGAAAGAGAATAAATTTGAATGAAGTGGCATATGAGAATTACGAGCTCTTAAATGACTATGTTAAAAATGTTATTTATAGATATTTAAGTTGAGCCTATATATATATATATATATATATATATATATATATATATAATGAACATATATATACTATATACTATATACTATTTACCCCTCTATAAATAACCTAAGCATTCCTCATGTCATTAAGAAACGCCTCATCAACATAATTTTTATCATTATATGATACTTCAACTTATGGAATAACCATAACTTACTTAAGCATTACATCCAAAAATAATTTCCAATAATAATGCTTCTGTGACATATTTATGGATAAACCTCCGTCCACATTTCTGATTAGTTTCTTAAGATTAGAGTTTTAAAAGAGACATAATTAGGTCAAAACTGGTATGTGCACTAAAAAGGTCCTGATATATAAAATTGCCTTCCAAAATAAAGTACCAATTTATACATCCATGAATACTATGTGAAAGGATCAATGTTACCAAAGTAATGTTATCAATAAAACCAATACAATGTTATCAATGTAAAATAATCACAGTAGTTTTAATCTTTTTTTAATATCTTTTTTTAGTATGGGTCAAACATGGTATTTTATTCTTTTAATGTGTTTTTCACTGGTTGCAAATAGGGATGAACCTATCTCTTTTTTCTTATTTTTAAAGCATTATAAAGATGAGTTTGTTATTCAAGCTAATAACACCTGAGATTAATATTTTTTTTAAAAAATGCCAATATATAATCAGTCATTAAAAGAATGAACTACTATTGTGTTTATATTTAAAGACTAGGAGATCATACATCAAACATGCAGTAAAATCAAGGCTGATGGCATGCTGTATAAGATAATTAATTAGCTTATTGAGTTAATTCATATAAACAGGAAATTATTCTATATGTTCAAATTTACTACAGTAGTTTTAAAAAATACGCAGTAGTTGGAAATAAACAGATTTATAATGTAAATTATAAATTTTAATATATAATTTAATATATAATTGATAAATATTTTAAAACACTTTATTACTTAAAGTAAAATTTCATCTGTGCCATAATTACCAAATAAAATCACATGAAAATTCTGAACTATTAATCAAATAGTTATAGTGTAGAAACTGTATATAACCAAATAGTTATATAGTCTTTCTCCAGACTATTTTTTTCCTATGTTTACTTTTTGCCAACAGACAACATTTTAAATCCCAAGGTTCATTCCTTATTTCTCATTTTTCAAGTACCCAGAAACCTGTACATTTAGCCTTTACGTGCCCTACATGAGTTATTCAGATGACTTTTAAGATCAGTCACAGTATTGAGATTCTATGACTTAGTAAAAACGTCCTGATTCCTTCATGTGTAAGGGGAATCATGATTGCTATATTAGAAATTACTGTGAGTATTACAGAACCTGGAGCATAGTACACAGAGGTGTTCAATAAATGGCATTCCCTTTCCCTTTATTTCTACCTCTTTCCCCCTTTCTCTATCACTTTGTACTTGTGGACAAATCAAATAATTATTCATAATTAAATACTGATAAAATATTTTAATATATTTAATTGTTAAATATATTATTTAAAATACTATTTAAAATGTATTTTAATATGTAATTATATTTTAACAACATTTAATTACAAATTCACAATATCCATCGCCAAACATCTTTACATTCCATAAAAGTTGAAAGTAATCTGCCAAAGCACAGGATCATATCAAAGGACCCTTTCCAACTAAATAGTGAAAGAAAAAAACACCATATGAATTATAAAGTATGTATTGCATGGGTGATTAAAACAGCTAATATGTATCAATAAACCTCAGAAAATCACTAAAGTTAGGTCAGCTATACCATTCTGTATCTGTGGTTCTAAACCTTCACTGTGCATCAGAATTATCTGGGGAAATTAAAAAAAAAAATCATTATAGATGCCTGAGCCCCACCCCCAAAGACTTTTATTAAATTGGTATGGAGTGGGGCAAAAGCATCTGTATTTTTCAGACATCCCCAGATGATTCTAATGTGTGAAGTAGAGAACCACTGATCTATACAATGAGAAGAAATAAGTTACAGAGGAGTAGAGTGACTTTCAACAATTCACAGAAAAAGACAGCAAAGAAGCTGAGACTAGAATCCAAGTCTCCATTTTTAGGAATTATAAGAAAATCTCACTCTAGAGTCAAAAGAGGTTTGAGTGTCTGATATTACATAGCCTGGAACTGGTTAAACACATTATTGAGGCAGCTACCAAATGTAGTTTGCATTTAACCTTACACAAAATGCTGATAGTCAACAAATGGTCACCCTCACTATTACCATGAATGATCCTTCCATCAAGCAATTTTAATTTCACAGCTCACACTTCCTTTGCTTCTTACTTTGAAGAAAACAAAAAACCTTAAAGTCCTACATGAAAATTAGCAATTACCTTTTGCCATATATAAAGAGAAATAAGTTTTCACAACTACTTATTTCTATACAAAAATGAATAGAAAGCAGAGGGAAAATGTGAATAGAATCACAGCCTTAGATGATAGGTAAACAGTTTCCAAAGCAAAGCACTCTCTCACTCTGTCCTGGATAAAACCTGTTTGTCTGGGGATTGGCTCAGCTGCTCCAGTTCCAGCTTCCCAGCCTTCCAAGGTGCTGACGTGACCTCGGTTGTCTCTTTGCTGGATCTGGATCCAACCAACGAAATCCAACACATGCAGGCACTTGTTTCTCCATTATCCAGTGCCTTCAAGGGCAGGAGAGAATCAGGGAGTCAGTCACCTCTTCTAATCTTGCCCTTGACAGTTTTTATCCTCAATCCTTAAACATTGTACAAAAGTTATCAGTCGGATAGACATCAATGATCAGCAGTCAAAATGACCAAATGAAGACAAATAAAATATAAATCCAACTAAATATTAGCTAGTGGAATTATAGAATTTTACAGAAGGAAAGCATCTAGTAAACCAACTGGGTTAAACTCAAAATATTGATGAAGATCTGAAGGCTTATTTAGTTGTGGACCCTACATGAGGAAAGTCAGCCCTTTCTCCTTCCTTTTTAAAATTTTTCCTTCCTTCTTTTCATTTACAAGGATGATTGAGGAGGTTGGTGAAAGACAAAAATATCTTATGTATTACCAATAGATGCAAATATCTATTGTTGTGAAAGTTGAGTACCTATATCCACATGAAGAGTAGGAATGCCATTCAAAAATCACATCTCATCTGCTTTTTGGGAAAAGGGATTCCACCTTATAAGCTGTATCAACTATAACTTAAACACATTATGCTTAAAATTTTGCATTTATGAATAATTTGTAATAACAGACTCTGATGTCAAGATCAACACACGTGATGATGTAACTTCATCTTACTCTCCTGTACAAACTTCCCACCGAAGATTTGTAAAAACTTGAGCTTTCCCCTTCTATCTCTAGTTCCTGATGCTATAACACGACACACAGCTTTATCTACAAGCACAAAACAGCATTTCTTTGCCCAGTTCGTGTTATTACCTCCTCTTTGAAAAGAAAGACTATGTGAAGTACAGGAGGTGTAATCATATGAGCAAAAGCGTGTTTTAATGTCAGCTTTGCTAGTGAGCTGAGTGACCATTTGCACATTTTTTTAAGCTCGCTGACTCTTAGTTCCACATCTTTAAAATTAGGGTAATATGGAACCTACCTCATGTGCTTTTACAGGATCAAATTAAATAAAAAATTTTAAAAAGAGGTTGTTTCAAGTAAACAATAAGTAAATGATACTTATTATCAGGCGTGTGAGTAAAAGCTCTGTCTGCTGCTTTAGATTAACTGAAGAGTTGGCTTTCATTTTCACTTTAGTTTTCTTTATAAAAATTATATGGTTATCTACACAGGTAGGTTAGTAAATAAGTTGGTTTTCAGTATGTTTATGTTTTAATGTGTAGCATTTAAGCATTTAAACTAATTGACACTGAGAACTTAGATAACTTAAGTCTTCTAAAGCAGTGCTCTTCAAATGATTTGTGGGAAAGGACCAATTTTTTTTTTTTTAATTTCCAATTCATCGCAAGTAGCTTTGCATAATACAATAAAAGTGAAATTTGATAAATATAAAATTCAAGCCTCTGATTTTTATTACCCCCTCAAATTTTTATAAATGTTTTAAGCATTTACTCAACTTCTGCATTCATCTTAAGGCAGACTGGTAACAAACACTTTTCAGCCTATGCTCATTAAGTAAAGAATATGGGATTTTAGAAATGGCAAATATCTCTAAAGTTGATAAATCCCATATCTCTAAAGAATATGGGATTTTAGAAATGGCAAATATTGACTGCTTTATAACAAAATAAAATTTAAAACTAAAAATCCTTATTGATGGTGTTTCACTTACACAGATCTCAATTCAAACCAGATGTCAATTAAAAAAAAAAGAAAAGTAAAATACCCAATATACCATATTGCCCTCTTGATAAAAATCATATATTTAATACACTCTCATAAAAATGCTATTTAATAAAGTAACTAGATTTTCACTTGGTACTGATTTAATACAGAACAGTACAAAAAAACTTCCATACTGTAGAACAGTCACTAAACAAACTATGAAAAACAACCAATAAGAGTAACCTCATAGGTTTACGTTTAAATTATTAAATGAAGCTCCTCACACTAATCTAACTACAATATGCTTAGGAACATTTGGCAACTTTAACAGAACCTGTTGCTATTCTAGGTAGTATGAAAAAAAAAAAAAAAAAAAAAAAAAAAAGGCCAAGTATCTGTATACAGTTAAATAGAAGTCCCAACAGCATAAAACCAATGAAGTCAATAATATGTTAAAACGTTTAGTTTTAGTTTTCTGATGGAATACATAATATCTATTAGGTATTTTCTTTTCTCCTGAGTTTCAGTACAACCTTTTATCAGTTTTGGTATTAATGCGACTTAATAATACAGACCCTACCTACACAGTTGAACTCTATTAGGGCTGACATCTAAGGGTACTTCAAAAAGTTCATGGAAAGATTTGTATTATCTTTTAATTCTACTTCCACAAACTTTCTGAAGTACCCTTTTATATACTAATATATGGATATAAATACACATATAAGCACTCACACACACACTCATTCTTTTATTGATGAAAATCTCATATATTCCCTTATCCCTGTGAGAAAAATAATACAATGAAACAAAGTGAAATGGACTGAAAACATTCTTGTGTCTACAATGATAAAGTATGATAAAGTTTGTTTTATCAGTAAATCACTTCATACCTTTCAAGCCTGCTTTAAAAAAAATCTCAGAAACCATGAAAATGTTTTCATTGTTTATTTAAAACACTAACGTAGTGATCGGGATTGAAGAGGTAGATAAGAGGCAGTCTCTAAACCGGCATTACTCATTATTTCTCCAACCTGGAGGAAATTTTCTTCTTTCAGAAGTTTAACTAAAAATATTTTTAGCTAAGGTAGTCTAGAAAAGTCAACCAAATTGAAAGGAAATAGATATATTCACTCCAATCTGCCTTAAGAATGCACCAGAAAAATGAATTATGATATGAGGGTACTTCAAAAAGTTTGTCAAAAAATGGAATTAAAAAATACAAATCTTTCCATGAACTTTTTGAAGACCCTTCATATAAGTTTCTTTTACATTGAGGTTTTTTTCTGGTGATTGACACTACACATACTATCAAGATGATTCCGAGATTACAAAAACAAATTAGTTCAAATGAATAAAATCCTTCCCTAGGATCCAAATTAAATTTATATTTCATATTCAAAAGCAGTGATTAAAAATGTTTAATGTCCACATAAGAAAATAATTTTAAGACCACAATGTATAAGGCCACATCAGCTATCAAATGAATAATCCAGCACCTTTCAGAGTATTTTTTTAATCAGTCTCTGTATTCCATCATACATGAAATACAGTACAGCTTGTTCCATGTTTGGTCCAAGATGCTAATGATAGTAGCTGTGGCAATCAAATCAGTAGCATAAGTGATAGTACATTCACACCTAAAGTGCAAAGGAACATTCTTTCTTACCACTTTATTCTCACTTTAGTTCTGTCTAAAGGACAGGAAATAATGTCATTCCTCCCTTAACAAATAAGCCTGCCATTTCAGATAACTGATCCATGACAGGTTACTAGTATTCAAAACTGGCACTTAGAACAGTGTAACCATACAGGCCAACAGGAAGCAATTTGCAGTCGGGAGATCTGAATTTGCTACATAGATTGTTTCGACTTTTTTTTGGTAAAACCAGAAAAGAAGCACATGCAATCCATATTTTTTAAGTTGTGTTGATTTTCATTTTTTTCAGTCATACTATATTTCAGTTGGAATTTGTGAGTGGCATCTTTCAGATGGGACAGATGTGTAATCCCAGAAATATCAACTACTTTCTTTACCCAGGAAAGCCAAGGCGTGGTGCTGTTGGCAGTTGTCAAGGTATCTGTTTGCCCAACTTATATCCAGCTGGAGCAAAGGTAATAAGCTCTTGAAGCATAAAAAGGAGATACGAAAAAGCATAAGAAGAAGGTAGAAAAAAACAAAATTTGAAGATTGAGTTTTCAATACCGAATTAAAATGCATAGCACAGTATAATACTTGACCATTAAATGCAGTAAATACAAAAATAAACCAGAGCAGTTCACAATTCACCAAAGACAAGTTTAGAGGTTGTTTTTACACCTCTTTCTTTGTCCCCAATGTACAAGCAATATGAAATTTTTAAAAGAAATAAGATTAATACTATAGAATTTCAATAATTCATCATTAGAAATTAACAAAAAGAATGTATATACATCCACAGCAAACGGCAAATGAGTTTTAATAAGACTAACTTTAATACTTATAGGAAGGGGGTCTCAATTATATTGAATCAATAGAAAAAAAATACTGTTGATTTAAATAATAATCAAATATTCCACTCCTCCTCACATTTCCAGCTGTACCAGAGAAAGAGAAGGGAAAAAAAAAAAAAAGGAGTGCTTTCTCAGCAATACTCTGCTGCTCTACAACAGCCAGCACAACAGCACGCATGAAGGTGTCGAGATGGAAGCAAGTGTAAGAAATGGGGCAACCAAAATTTCTTTCTTATTCTGGAATATTATGGGGTAAACAGTAATAGAAAAATAAGGAAGATAAGATGGTATAGATCCAAGGAAATAATTGGAACTCAAGTCCATATAGTGGTCAGGATAACGATAATACAAACAGTAATAAGTAACTGAGCTTCTATCATGTTCCAAATACTATACAGGGGACTTAAATATACAACTAATCTAACAATTCTAACAAATATAAGTATTCTCACTATATATAGGTAAGTCAACTGAGGCTCAGAGATATTAATGTATTCACAAAATGTCACTCAGTTAAGACTAGTTTCTTTTGGGTAAATAACAATAGATTATGATAAATGATGATAAACAGACATGTATACACCTATATCACAGCTAATGGCAACACTTGGATTTGAACCTAGGCCTGATTGTCTCCAAAGCCTGGATCAACAGCTTAATAAGCAATCATAAAGGGCTAATCAAAAAATATTTTATTAATGCTTACAAAAGATAATCTTCTGATTTATCAAATCAACAGACATAAAAGGTAAGACTTAATGAGAGTTTAGTGGCCACTTAATGAAAACACATTGAATGAAATAGTGAATGAATGACAAGATGACAAGCCATAAATTAACAGTATATTTTATTAATGCTTACAAAAGATAATCTTCTGATTTATCAAATCAACAGACATAAAAGGTAAGACTTAATGAGAGTTTAGTGGCCACTTTATGAAAACACATTGAATGAAATAGTGAATGAATGACAAGATGACAAGCCATAAATTAACAGTGCCCTTTTTATTTTTTTAAGAAGTGATTGGCAAATCTCTTTAACCTTTCTTATTGCTACCTCCATTCCCTAAAAGGAAATGTCTTCTTACAATAAAACTACATACTTGATCTTCAATAAATGTTTGTTTCATAAACTTGGGATAATTAGGGTGAAAAGGAATGAAATACAATATTTGAAGGTAGTTTAAATAAGAATGAGCTATTTTAAGGAGTATATAGATGTGCTAAAGATGTTAATTGTTATAACTTAGAAAAGTTATTACAGAAATAAATAGGATCAAATAGTATCATTTAAAAATTCCTTCTTAGCTACAAACATAGTGATCAGATTTATATGGAAATGTTAAAATTACTTTAAATTTGCTAAAAAGAGTAGTATATTTTGAAATGTACTGAATAAAAGTGATGCTAATTATTATACAAATGGTATATTCTGAAAATCTTTAGTATTCAAAGGTACATATTTTCTGAATTTAACGGTGTTTTATTTCCATTATTTTAACGCTTGCACACCTCAGATTCTATCTTCAATATAGATAAAATGGACGGAAAAAAAAGAGTTAACTATTCCATGCCTGGAGGTATTACAAACTTTAGAAAAACATTACTAGTACAGATAAAACAGAACCTGTTAACCTATTTTCTTAAGCCACCACACAAGTGTTTAAAAGTTTTCCTTTGCTGTGGTTTCACAGCTTTGTGTAATCTCTCTACCACTGCTTCCAACGGACAAAAAACAAAGAGTTAAACTCAAATACAACAGTAAACCACAGGGCAGAGACAAGGTGCTCTCAGTCCATTCCTTTTCAAACTTGTCTTGTTGCTAGTCCTTTCTGCACCATCCTAAGGATCCTATGTTTCCCTGGCCTTGAGCCAAAAGTATCATCTTACTTCAAGTGAAGAAAAAGAGTTTCATTCTTCCAATCTTGTTCTACTTTCACCCCGACCTTGTAATCTTGCTTTTCCACATTTTCTAACTATTGAAACGAACAACATTCCCCTCAAAATATTCATAACGTACAGGGAAAGGAAGAGAACGGGAAGGAGGTGTTCTCTTTATAGATAGAACTCATAGTACTGGTCACCATTTAAAATAGTGATAAGGGCATGCATGGAAGCAGGGAGTCTGCTTTCACCCAATAAATTCAGGTAATTGTATCCATTGTTCCACATTGCTCTGGTCTGGTGACAGGAACCCCAACTAGAACAAGCTTGCCCTGCATTTTCCTTTGCATTTAGATGCCAACTTTGATAAGGTCACGCCTTAAAAGATCCACATAGTATGCAACACACAGATAGCAATAAAGCCTTCAGCCATTCCCATACTCAGATAAGACTGTAAAAAGAAGAGGAAATCAGAAGACATTCATAGGCACAAATAGCTTTACAGGGCCAACCCGTTTATAACTACACCTATCTAGATACCTTCACACACCAGGGACCTAAGTGAGCCAACAACAAAGGCAGTTCAGAGATTTCCCCCTCTGCTCCTATCCAGGAATTTTCTCAAAGGACCTCATTGCTTTCCCTCACTGACTTTGAAGAGAATCCAAAAGACTTCCCTCAGTGTTCTGACTGCTTTTTTCAATTCCAATAACCCCTGAAATGTCCAATTCCTGACCCTTCATTCCCCTGAATCTCCCAAAAGATTTGACTCCTCTTCTACTGAAAATCTCTCCCATGAGCTACCTTAGAAACCAGTTCCCCAGACTGCTTTCCCTACCAATCATTCCCTGAAGATCCAATCCTCTTCTCCTTTGCTGTTTTCCTTTACAACTGCTCCCAAAAGAATCTGACATCACCATCAGTAAAAATACACCAGAGGCTTGGGGGGTGGGGAGGAAAGAATACCACTAGAGCAAGGGAAAAACACCACCCTCAACACACACAAGATGAAGGAATGATATTCTAATTCCAGAACTGGTTTTCTCTTACCTTTGTCTAAACACAATGCATCATATATCACCTCTGATACACTCGAATATTCCCAAATAGTGTTATTCAACTATTTTATCTGGAACATTTAAAGAAATGTAGTGTGTGTATGTGTATGTGTGTGTGTGTGTTTGTGTGTGTGTGTACACACATATAATTCCTAATAAAACTCACCAACTTACAAAATTGTGATCAAAATCAAAAGACAAGTGCAAAGATCTTTTTTTACTTCCTGATCATCAAATATTGGAAATCAGAATGCTGCAAACAAACAAACAAAACTTCTTCAGCTAAAACTATTGATATTTTGGCATCTTGCTCAAAACTTCTCTTATGAGAATGCTATGCTCTAGCTCACTGCTTAACCAAACTCTTTCAGAAAACTTTATTTCATTTCAAGGCTTGCACTTAGATTTAAGAGTTTCCAAACAACTTCTTTCACACTATTTTAACTTTTGCCTATTTCACACAACAATAAGATCTCTGGGGCAAAAGATAAATGTACAATCTGTTTGAAAATATTTTCTTCAATCAATATATTTTTATACTAGAAATATAGTGACAAGAATTGTGATTCCATTTTTCCTTTTAAGATACAATTTTACCTAACCTGTCTTTACTTAAATTGTTAAACTTTGATTGGCTTCTTATCTCTCTAAAAAAAGTACGTTACCACAATAACTGAAAATAATGAACCAAATAATTGGTATTGGAATATTTTAAAAGTCAATCCTATTTATCTTTTTATTATTCCTTCTGTGGTTTATAAAATAACTTATAGAAAGAGGTGGCCAAACTATTTTTTGTTTAATTTAGGAGATCCTTGCATTTTCAAAATGAATATAGTCTAAACACTTTTAAGAAAAAATATTTGTCTTTAGTAGGCTTTATGTTCCTAATAACAAATATCTGAAAGCCCTTTGACACTTGGAAAAACAAAAATGAAGTATCTCAAGTCTCACTCTCATATCTTGTCGTTCATATTTAGTACTATGATGAACACATTAAGTAACGTACATATTTAAGATGTGGTTACTGAGATACCATCTCACCCCAGTTAGGATGGCTAAAATCCAAAAGACTCTGAACAATAAACCAAGTCTCACTCTCATATCTTGTCTTTCATATTTAGTACTATGATGAACACATTAAGTAACGTACATATTTAAGATGTGGTTACTGAGATACCATCTCAGCCCAGTTAGGATGGCTAAAATCCAAAAGACTCTGAACGATAAATGCTTGCGAGGTTGCAGAAAAAAAGGAACTCTCATACACTGTTGGTGGGACTGCAAAATGGTGCAGTCTCTATGGAAAATGGTATGGAGGTTCCGCAAACAATTGCAGATAGATCTACCATATGACCCGGCTATCCCACTGCTGGGAATATACTCAGAGGAATGGAAATCATCAAGTAGAAGGTATACCTGTTCCCTAGTGTTCATTGCAGCACTCTTTACAATAGCCAAGAGTTGGAACCAGCCCAAATGTCCATCATCGGATGAGTGGATACGGAAAATGTGGTATATCTACACAATGGAATACTACTCAGCTATAAAAACGAATGAAATACTGCCATTTGCAACAACATGGATGGACCTAGAGAGAATTATATTAAGTGAAACAAGTCAGGCACAGAAAGAGAAATACCACATGTTCTCACTTATTGGTGGGAGCTAAAAATAAATAAATAAATTCACACACACACACACACAAAAACAAACAAACAACAACAACAACAACAAC
>NW_007727327.1:114730-129220 GCF_000696425.1 Galeopterus variegatus | reverse complement strand
TCAAGTCTCACTCTCATATCTTGTCGTTCATATTTAGTACTATGATGAACACATTAAGTAACGTACATATTTAAGATGTGGTTACTGAGATACCATCTCACCCCAGTTAGGATGGCTAAAATCCAAAAGACTCTGAACAATAAATGCTTGCGAGGTTGCAGAAAAAAAGGAACTCTCATACACTGTTGGTGGGACTGCAAAATGGTGCAGTCTCTATGGAAAATGGTATGGAGGTTCCGCAAACAATTGCAGATAGATCTACCATATGACCCGGCTATCCCACTGCTGGGAATATACTCAGAGGAATGGAAATCATCAAGTAGAAGGTATACCTGTTCCCTAGTGTTCATTGCAGCACTCTTTACAATAGCCAAGAGTTGGAACCAGCCCAAATGTCCATCATCGGATGAGTGGATACGGAAAATGTGGTATATCTACACAATGGAATACTACTCAGCTATAAAAACGAATGAAATACTGCCATTTGCAACAACATGGATGGACCTAGAGAGAATTATATTAAGTGAAACAAGTCAGGCACAGAAAGAGAAATACCACATGTTCTCACTTATTGGTGGGAGCTAAAAATAAATAAATAAATTCACACACACACACACCCCCACAAAAACTGGGGGTGGGGGGAGAAGATATAACAACTACAATTCCTTGAAGTTGATACGACAAGCAAACGGAAAGGACATTGTTGGGTGGGAGGGAGGAGAGGGAAGAGGGAGGGAGGTTTCGGTAATGGGCCACAATAATCAACCACATTGTATATCGACAAAATAAAAATTTTAAAAAAATAAAAAAAATAAGATGTGGTTAATACATAACACTTGGATGAAGCTACAAGTATCTCTAATTTAGATTAAAAAGTACCCCTCTAACTCAGAGCTAAAAGATGAAAAAAATTAATGTAATTTTCATTCAAAATATCTCTTACCATTTCACTCATTAAGCAAACCATCATATGGTAGAGAACAAATATATCATGCTGTTGATTAATTATAGTGAGGAAATCATAAATTTGGAAATTAACTATATCATATATAGGAGGTCAGAGTGAGAACAATGTGCCATTTGTCAACAGGTTCATTTGTTTAATATGGCCAAATCAGCCTGCCCAGATTCGGAAACAACACTTAGGGCTCCCTCGGCCATATATTGAAAGAGGACCATCACCAAACACTTGGACTGTTACTTAAAGACAATCAAATAATGATCCTCAGAAGATATTTTTTAATTCCTTGCACATGAGACCTTTAAGGTTTAGTAAAAAAAAAAAAAAAAAAAAAAAAAAAAAATGAACTATTTCATACTTGAGAAAGATTTATTACATTTATGTCAAGAAAGAAATAATAATTATAAGGTCTCATGGCTTCATGGTTTTAGTTTTTGAAGAGTAGCATGCATCTTTAAACCCCCAGCAAGTTGTATGGCTTATTTAAATGTGTGTGCACTCATATATTTTTTTCACTTTCCATTAGAATCTCAAAATTATAATTGTAGAATTGTCTCTAAATGTTTCTCTCAGTATGAAAGGAGCAGATTTGTTCATCTGTTAGTGAAAACCTGACTAGAATAATAATAGGTAAGATATGTAAGTCATAGTCCAAGTTCAGTCATTCCTAGAACTATATACCTACCTTCATGTATTAGAGTTTTCAGTGATAATTTGCCCTGCTTTATACAAGTATACTTCAAAAAGTTCACGGAAAAATAGAATTAAAAAATAATATAAATCCTTCTATGAACTGTTTGAAGACCCCTCGTGTATGTGTGTTTGTGTGTGTGTGTACGTGTGTGTGTGTGTCACACATACATATTTCTAAACTCTGGAGAGATATCACAAAAAGTCTAGACCCTTCTTGACAGCATTTTAGAGAATTATGAAGAATGCTGGAACATGGTAGAGCACAGTATATGCTGAGTTAGAAGTCAAAATACTTGAAGTTTATCTAAGTACTAATTGTGTAGCCTAGGACAATTCATTAACATTTCTGCATCTCAGTTTTCATATCTCTAAAACAAGAGGGGTTGTGATACATCTCAAAAGCTATAATTGAATGAAATGTAAAGAATCAAGGCATAATGCTAAATTAGGCAAAAAATAAAAGAAAAACAACAGTGGCACCATATTGAATTGTCAGGAGAATAGAATGAATATAAAAAAGAGGGAAAATGATTAATTTTATACTATAGCACCCACAAGGCATCGTCCTTTTCAATATTAAGTGAGACTCCCCAAAGTATTCAAAATGGGTGCTTTGTCTGATGTCAATGAGGATAAAACCAACTGCTAAGAAATGGAATAATGAGGACTGTGTAAGACGTAGAATTATTCATTGGAAAGTAGCTGATTTTTATTGAGCAGAAGTAGAGCAGAACTTCTCCTGCATTTATATAGTGTAAAATAATTTTGTTTGCATTAGCTTAATGTGCTACTTTTGCCATCCCCAATGCCCTGTGTCATGATAAGCAGATCTACGTGCATGACAAGACATTTGGGATCACCTTCTAAAACACACTTCTTAGTGTGGCCCACAATTTCAGAGAGCTGAGCTACACGCTGAGCTACTGAACTGATGTGACCTGAGATCTGATCCCCCTGCAGTAGCCATGGGGCTATAGTGATAGTGTTACTTTACCAAAATAAACCCCTCCTCTATAGGAAAACGTTCCAAGACTACATCCAGCTGCCAACTTCTACGCTTCTGGAATAAGATTCTACTAACAAAGTTAATATATCTTTGAACTGCTTCTCTTTAAAAGGAGATATACATATATTTAGATTCTATTCATACTAAAATCCAATCTCAAAGAATAAATAAAAATGCACTGCTTTGTTTCCTGATATAATAGCAATACATGCTCGTTGTCAAACATTTGGAAAATCTATGAAAGAATATAGACAAAACAAAAATTACAAAGAATCCCAACACTCAAAAGTGACCACTACTAACATGTGGTATATGTTCTTCCCATCTTTTCTATATGAAATATACATGTATTTATATATGGCAGGATTTATTTATAAATTTGAGATACTACCATATAAACTTGTGCAACCTTCTTAATGTATTTTGAAAAATTCCTATACCATAATTATTTTTATACCACATGGTTTTTAATAGGCACATCTTATTCTATACAATGGATATGACATTTTAAAACAATCAACTATTACTTAAAATATTTCAGAGTAAGAGTTAATTCTCCATATTAAATAGTACATTGGGGGATTATTTTTTAAATGATTTTAATAGTTGAACCTATCGAGATCTCAGTAAGTGAAAAATGCAAGCAGATATAAAATCATTTCAGTGAAAATTTTATAATCAGCCCCCCTTTATTTAATTCAAATAAATCAAATATTGTAGGTAGTGGCAAACTGTGCACATTGTCTTATTAACATCCATCTTGGAATTTTAGGGCTGCACATCATGATTAATAAGAGCACAGGAAAAATAAATGCCTGTAGTTGATATCTGTTACGTCTGAGATACCACGCTACATGTTTTAAAGACATTCACTCTAATACTGAGCACCACCTTTTTATAGATTAAGAAGCTAACTTTCTGAAAGGATGCAGTTAGTAAATTAATCCTACCCAAACTTAAGATGTAGCTCTTCAATTCCATATCTGAACGTATGTTCAATGTTCTCATTTATATTTAAGTACCACATATTTATATTTACTAACTGTACTATAACTCTAATGAAAACAAACTCCTAACACTACCACTATTACCATCATGTTACAGCATGACAACTTGGCAATGTTATATTTCAAAGAGATTAAACATAAGCAAGGCAAAATATATACAGAGATTTTAAATAATATTATAGTTTCCAAAGTTGTATGTTGCGTAAAAATGTCCAGTAATTTCTAAAATGAATACCAGTCTTGATTTTTGTATGAGTGGTATTTTAAAATTGCCCATACACATTTTTAGATAACAACTGCTTGATGGTATTAAAGTATAAAAATCTAAGACATAAAATGCAATTAAAATTATTGAATGCACCCAAGAAATAAAACTATCAATAAATGGTTTGAGTGTGAGGAACCTATATCTAAGCCAGGTATGGGGGAAGCAAATTAATATATTATGCTAGTCTCTTACAGTTCTACGAGCAAGGAGCTGAGAGACTCACACATTTAGTCCCACTCCATAGAAATATGATGTTCTCAACAAACTAACATTTAGTGTAGTTTTAGTACAGTTCATTTATTATTTTTTAGTGTTTTTGTTTTCTTTGCTTTGCCTTTTTTTTTTTTTTTTTTTTGCTTTTGTCAAATAGGGGGATATCTGCATGGTTCTGGGGGTAGAGAATGGTTGTTAATTTTTGCCATATGTCTTTTCAGTGTCTATAGAGGTCATCATATGATTATTCTCCTTAATTTAATGTGATAAATATTAGCAAATTTCCTACTACTGAGCCATCCTTGCATTGCTGAAATAAACCTTACCTGTTGAGTGTAGAGAATGGTTGTTAATTTTTGCCATATGTCTTTTCAGTGTCTATAGAGGTCATCATATGATTATTCTCCTTAATTTAATGTGATAAATATTAGCAAATTTCCTACTACTGAGCCATCCTTGCATTGCTGAAATAAACCTTACCTGTTCATAACGCAGTATTATTTTAAGGAAATCTAGATTGTCAATTCAACTTTATTTTTTAGAAATTGCCACTTATTTTTGGACTGTGATTATTTGACAGTATTAAAGTACAGGAGACCAAGCCTTACATCAATAAAAAAATTACCAACCAGAAAGATTTGCAGAGGAGGACTAGAACTTAGGTTGAAGAGTGGATATAAATTAATTGATTATCTTTGATTATTACAGTTCCATTCATTAAGAATTGTACAACTAAAATTTTCAGTCCTACTCCATAGGAAAATTACATGCTCTGCAGGAGCATTTTATCCTAATACTGCGTATAGGTTTGTTTTTTATTAACAATACATTAATGAAACAGAGATTTACTGAACATCTATTATTTTGAAGGTATTGAGAGGCTGTATAGTGTAGTTCAATGGCTTGCAAACTTTTTTGACCCAAATAAATGACAAAAAATACATTTTTTATTGCAACTCAACATACACGTCTATGTGTATCTTAATATATATTGATTTTTATAAAATTATCTCTTAAAATCATACTAACACTCTACACAATGATATATTCTATTCTATTCTAATATATTCCATATTATTTTATTAAAATGTTGATTGCTATATACTATATTGATTTCCCAACTCATAATAAATTGGAATTTGCAGTTTTGAAAATATTGTCATATTAGGTAAGAACAAAGATTCTGGAGCCACATAACCTAGGTTTGAATCGCAGCTTAACCTCTTTATGGCTTTTAATTGTACCTACTTTATTATCTATAAGATGAACGCAATACTAATATCTACCTCAGAAAGTTTGATGGGGATTAAGTGAATTAATACTGTACACATAAATACATGTTTAAAATAATATATTTGATTGATTTTTATAAAACATTTCCTGTGATCCTACAGTTGCTAAAAGAAAAATGGCATCCCCCAAATTTAGAAACCAAGGAAAAAATAAATTAAAATTATAGACTTCCTGTCATCTAATAAAAATAATTATGAGCATGCCAATATAATCTAAATGTCCGTTTTAAAACTGAAACTGAACTGTGTCCTCTCCTCCAAGGCCTTGGATATAACTAATAAATATTTGCTCAATTAAACAAGCATTAAGGGGCCTCTTTTATTCTTCCTTTATACACAGATACATTTAACTCCTTCAAAGGCCTTCATGCAACTGCTAAACATGCTAAAAAATAATAATTTACCAGTACATTCTGAAGAAGTTACCATATATTATAATTATAAATTATAAGCTTTTGGGCCGGCCCGGTGGCGCACTGCTACAGTGCGCCGCTTGGGAGCGCGGCAGCGCTCCCGCCGAGGGTTCGGATCCCATACGGACCGGTTCCCGCTCACTGGCTGAGCGAGGTGCGGGTGCGGCACTGAGGGTTGCGATCCATTGCCGGACATGAAAAAAAGACAAAAAGGAAAAAAAAAAAATTATAAGCTTTTAACTATTCCACAACAACATATAAATATCTCTGGTATATGTAGTCTTATCCTCCAAATTTTCAAATCTATAAATGTGACTTAAAAAAACACTTTTATGCTACATTTCTTAAAGATATTTTATTAAAACCTTCAGGCTTATTGGCTATCCCCTATTCCTTAGTGCTTCTGATTGAGTAGTGAAAGAGGTAATGGTACTGTGAACATAACCACAGGTATATCATAAGAAACTCAGTTTCCAACTCCTGGAATACATGGGTTCCATATCTCTTACCCAGAAATGCTATTGGAGAAGGTGATGACAGGAGGAGGGTTGGTTGAACAATTATCCTCCCAGGGAGCAGAAGAGAGCTTTCCTTCTCCAGATTTATAAGTTAATACTTAGGGGACTCAAAATGCAGCGGAGACAAGAATGTGGTCAAGATCCATATGAAAGTGCACAAGTATCCAGTGATCATTCCCACAATAACAGAAAAAATGAGTATTTCTATTTTATCCACCAGGACTAATACACACCCAGGCTTGCTCTTGGCACATCTGTAGCAAGGAGATCTATGATGGTACAACTCTAACTCAGTCTGAAACGGTGCACAGACAGTACCATAATCTTTATGGTATTTTGTGGTATAAACATCTTAAACTCAGCCTGCAATAAAGGGTAATCTTATTTCCTCCCTAACTCCTGGTATTCCAGGGCCTCGCCAAAGTGAATATTAGAGCCAATGGAGAACAGGTTTTTTTAGACATGATTTCACTGTTAAATCAACTCGCTGAAAAGTATCCAATATATAGTAAACGGTATTCATATGTAGGCTATCTCTGGTAAATATATGACCTTAATTTCAGGTACAATCTTAACAAAACACCTAACTATCCAAATGTCTGTTCCTCTGAAAAACAAAGAACCACATTTGAAAGTTAATTTACTTTGGAAGTGAGAAGTTTTATTATTTCTTTCAGTTGTACCTATTAATATTTGGCACATTTTTTATTTTAATGGTGGCAGGGGTAGAGTAGCGAAGGGGTTTGTTTTTGTTTTGTTTCAGCATTTTTCCAAATCTCTCTGGGGTTATATTCTTAAAGTTAGCATCTATTCAGCAAGGTGGGGCGGGGGGAGGTGTAGGCAAGGGTAAAGTTCGACAGAAATAAAGGCAAGTGCATATTTTTATACTTATCACAAGAACAGCAAGTGTTAGCACATTGGCAGAACACCTATCTCCCGCAACTGCAATGCTGCCCTCCTTCTAATATACCTGTAATAATTAGTCCTGCCTATTACGTCTGCTTGAGCATAGTTTTCTGCCCTTACATGTCTTCCTGAATTCCTCCAGCGTTACGACCCAACTCCAAATTTTAGGTTCATATAACAACTGACTGAAAGTTTTCAATATGCACAGGTATATCAAAAAGTTCATGGAAAATGAAATTAATAGACAATATGACTGTTTCCATGAACTTTTTTTTCAGTGTTTGTATTTGTTAATGATAACAATAGTCTCTCAAAAAGTTGCTTTCTTCCTCAGAGAAATCTAAAATAATGTAATCTTCCTCTAAAATAAAAAGGGTGTGTGTATGTTTTGTAGGAGCAAAGGGATTTTTTTTTTTACGCTGACAAGTATTTTGATGTTTTAGTTTGATACATTCTAAATGTAAATTGTTACAGAAAAATCTAAAAGGGTATTTTGAATTAAATAAAATGTTAAGAAAGATCAGGATTTTTTTCCCCTTCATGTTTCACCCACTTATTTATTGTTGGATGGACTTGTGGAATGTAGTGATCATATTAATTGACTGTGCGATGTAGGACATTGTATGAACCAAATGCCTTCCCAAAATAAAGTGTACAAAGAGAATGTGAAACTCATAATAAGTAGGAGATTCCTCCAAGAGTCTTCTGAAAAGTTTGAAGATATGATCCTGCACATCATCTCATATAACATTGATAAATGCATTAACCTCTTAAGAAACAAAAGCAGGACCCTATTCAGAGAAAGTTTTCTAGAATTACAGCAAATGCATTTTAAATCTCAAAAGTTGCAAAAGAGCAGTTTTACATCTGGCTCAAAGAAGGCAAAATCACAGCTAAATTAGGTAATTTTGGGGAAATTAGGTAATTTGGGGGACATGGTAACTATGGAAAAGCTGGATAATAAATATATATAATCATATGCTATAATACATCATATCTCATGTTGCTAATAAAATTTAACTAATTTAGACTAATTTCATTTATTCAGTATTCAATAAGTTTACTGAATTTTTAGCCATGTTGGCCTAAGAAAATAACATTACACATTTTAATGCACTAAATATAAATGGTCCTAATTTGAAGTAGGAGAAAGGGAAACTAGAAAGAGACGAGAGAGGGTAAGGAGACTGCTAGTCTCCTCCTGAATAAATATGCTATACTGTCAGAGAAAATTCTATAGGCTTGAAACAACAGAAGAATTAAAACTCATTTGTGTGTGTGTATATATATATTTATTTATCTGCCATGTTGGGAAAACGTCTGTTTTTATAGGGAGGTCTCTCGAAATGATAGCAGACTAATCGGTACAGGTTCTTGAGATAATGGAAGCTTGCCTGGCTAACCAGGCAGCCTGCCCATCAACTTCAGATCCACATATCTCCCGAATTATAATCAGAGACTGGTGTTCACACCCTGAAACCAATCCATCACTCTGATCTCCTGCCTTAAAAATAAATTAAAGTGATAGGTAAAGGCACAGCATAACTCGAATCATGTGTATCTCCACAAAAATGTCCCATTTACTATCATGGAATAGTCATAATTGGTATTACACCAAGTTTTCCTCATCAAAACTAAAACAAAATAAAAATGCTACAAATGAAATGTCAGTAAGACAAGAAAATCAAATTATTCACATGGCATGATAAATACCTAGAATTTATTTACTTTAAATCATTTTAGTAAAGAAATAGCTATCATACTATCACATTGCACACATGTATGACAGAAAAAAACCGGCTGTGTAACATCAGAGCTTCTTTACATTATATACGGGTATACAAAAACAGGGTAAAACTCCTATATATACCAAAGAACTGCCTGAATCTCTTTTAATATGAATAAACTGCCTGAGTCTCTTTTATTATGGAATAATAGATTATACTTTATTGGCTTTCTAGTTAATAACACTATTTGTAGAAAAACAAAATCATATTATCAACATCTTAAATGTTAAACTCTACGTTGGTCACAGGAGCACAAAAGTGATGTGTTAGTAGGTTCATTAACTCCAGAACGAAATGCTCTGTAGCTGTTAAAAATCATAATGTATGTGCTTAGTAGAATGAAATAATGTTGAGGATGTTGTATTAGTTAGTTTTCTGTTGCTTGTAACAGAATACCTGAAACTAAGTAATTATAAAGACACAGAATTTATTTATTTCCATTGGGGAGGCTGGGAAGTCCAAGATCAGGGGGCACCTGTGGTGAGGGCCTTCCTCTCGGTAGGAACTCTCTACAGAGTTCCAAGACAGTGCAGGGAATCATATGGTGAGAGGGGTGATGAGCCAGAGCACCTCCCCTCATGCTTTCTTCCTCTCCTTATATAAAGCAGTCTACTCCCCGATAACCCATTAAACCATTAACCCATTAATCCATGAATGGATTAATCCATTCATGAGGGCACAATCCTCACAATCCAATCACTTCTTTAAAGGCCCCACCTTTCAAATATCATATTGGGCATTAAGTTCCAACACGAGTGTGGTGGAGGGGGGCATTCAAACAATAACAGATGTATAATGTTAAGGGAAAATTAATCATACCATGAACAATTTCTATTATATATTCCTATCCATTCCTATGTTTATATGGGCATAGAAAATAACCTAAACAGATTTACTTTGAATTGTTAAGTGAATTATATGCAAAGCAATTAGTTCAGTGCTGAATACACAATGAATGCTATATAAGAATTTCTGCTATTATCATTCTGTGTGATTATTTGCTCTGGTTGTAGGAGTATGAGTGCTTTATCCCTGACTTTTCTTTTTTACCTTATACATATTTTCTTTTTCCCTTAATAAACCTGCATTTATTCTATTAAAAATGTTTATAATAAATAAAATATGTATCATTAGAAAAAAAAATTAAAATTATAATTTTTCACATACAATAATCACAGTCCAGGAAAATTAACCCATATCATAAATCCTTCATGTAACTGGTACATGAAAAAAAAATTTTACTCAATAGCATTTAAGATGAAATTCTGTGGGAAAAAAGCTCAGAACTGAAGGTATAAAGGCAAGGGAAGAAATAAACATTAAAATTTTAAACACCTGAGAGTTCTCTTTTATACTATGAAAGAAATTAATTTCACAAAAGCTCATGACCCCTATAAACGAACCAATGTGTAAATGAGCAACTGTCTATCCACACTGCCTCCCCAACACAGCAAGCCAAGAAGATACTGCCATTCATCCAACAGTTATTTAATAATGGCAACTCACATTTACTGGAACACTTACTATGGAACACTATGTGCACCATACTCTGCTAACAGCTTTAAATGCTTAATCTCATTTATTCTTCCCAACAGCCTTATAAGAAAGCACCTCTTCACACTCTTTAGGGAGGAGGGAAATGCGGCACAAGATGCTAGGTGCATCAAAAAGCTGATGACTGCACAACAGTTGTAACCCTGTCCTGCTAAGGCCAGGGTCTCTAACAATTACTCCCCATCTACTCTCTTCCAATTCTGCTTCTGAGCCCCTACATCCATCACTGCAGTGAACATAACTGCATTTATTGCCACTACCACCAGAACTCTAATTACCATAGTTCTGTTCCCCACTCCTGACTATGTATGGGGAAAAATGTATTCCCTCATCTCATAAATGGTGTTAGTTTGTGTAATATTGTTAATAGTACTGGTCAGATAAATGTCACATTAACTAAGCCTTTTTTCACTTTTTATTCTGGGATTTTAACCACTATTTTTTTTACCACTGTTTCAATTAAGAAGTACATTCTTCCATTGTATCATTTTATTTTTAAAATTATCATACAGAAAAATAATTGAGTTTTTCTTTTTCCTTTTAGCATACAGTTCTAAACAACATGTATAGATTTGTATAACCACTTCCATAATTAGAATACAGAACAAAAAGGCATTCTTAATTAAAAAAAAAGTTGTTTATAAATGGACTTAAAAAACTATCTCTGTTACATTGAGGACTTATTACTCTGTGTCCTCCAACCAACCAGGTTTTCCCTCCTTCTTAGGTTACGAGCATTGGATACAAAAATAGAAAGGTTTGTATATTTTTGCAAAACATATTTTTACAACTGTGGCATTTTCATCTTTAAGGATATTTAGAAGCTGTGGTTTTATAGGGGTTTTGTCTAAATAGTTAAGTTCTTTTCCATGGTAGATTATTGGCAATTATAGAAATTATTAAATAAGCACACATTTTTTGACACTACACATGACTGAGCATTGCTTATCCAAAAGAGACGGGCTGGTTGGAGGTCTCCAGTCTGAGATTATCAAGTGAATATTTATGCAGTATTTGAAGACATTTGTAAATTTATTCTGCATTTATAAAACTATAACTAGAAGTTCCTTATATTAAAACAAAAGTAAAAAACAGTTAACTCCAACTAACTGGAAAAGGTAACTGTAAATCTTATTATTAGCTCAAAGCTCTTGTTTAGCTTTATAGATACCACCTGAGGCTTCTTCCCCCCCAAAAAAACCATAATTTATTTGGCACAGTGCCAAAGAATGGCCAAGGGGTCACTTTCAGATCCTAGAAGGCTTTTGTACCCACAAAGTTAGTCAGTGCCGATGTTCTCTACTAATAAAGTCTCACCTCAAGTCTGACACTAACTTTGGGATGGGAAGACAGTTACATTAATGATATTAATTTGATAGAAAACAAAAGAATAATATTCATTGCTCCAAACTTCTATCCAGCATAACCTGGTGCCAGAAATTCTCATTATTAGAAATTTACTACTATGATTTGAGACCGAGTTTCTGGAGACACTTCTATTGAAGTACATATGCTACTATAAAACAACATTAATCTATTAAACTATGTCACTCTCTAAAACCTCTGCTTGAATTAGTCAAACTGAATTGTTCTATGACAATATGGAAAGCTGAGAAACGGGTTCCTAGGGCCCACAGGCAGGTTTTGGTTTGGATGAAGAGGGACCGGGAAGACACATATCAGAACCATGGAACCCTGAAAGGAAGGCAGGACTGAACAGCAAGGACAGCGCAGCACACGCAAGACCACGAGGGAAGTGGGTTTGTAAAAGGGAGTGCTAAGAAAGAAGAAAAAATAGTGAAAGGGACCCAAAGACAATTCACGCACTTCTCTAAAGCCAGCCCTATCTGCATAACCTTTGCTGGGGCACCGGTGGCATGCCCCTTCCTGTGTTCTTAGTACTCATCCCACCACAACCTCATTTTTTTTTAATGAAATAGGTCAGCTTGACAAAGGGCAAATGACTGAGCTGAGACAAATTTCCCTAAGTTTAGCTGGAGGAAGTTTCATGAGAAGTTCTAAAGCCATGAGCCAGCACAAACAGGAGATAAATGAAAGTGTGGAAGACAAGAAACACGAGAAGGACAAAGAAGAAAGGGTGTATCACTGTTATTATGCTGTTACAGATGATACATATGAGGAAGTCCATAGGAATTTTGCTTATTAATACTCTACCCTCCCATGATGCACAGCTACAGACGTTTCCCTCATGGTCAGCTCCAAATTACAAGAATGAGCATGAAGTATGGGGCCTGAATAAACTTGAGTGCAAGACTATTTTTACAGATCTGGGTTCAGAAGTCACCATCTTCTATGGATCCTTTCTGTATTCTGTTCACATAAAGGCAGGTGAAATCAGATCAAAATTAGCCTTTAGTAGCAATTTTGAAGGAAAAATTAACTTAATCAATAAGTAACATGCACTCAGAGGAAAGTACATGGTAAACGAAGGAGTAGTTTCACTTGTTACATTTGTGAGATGGTATCTATGAGGGTACTTCAAAAAGTTCACAGATAGATTTAAAAGAAATTATGAGTCTTTCCACGAACTTTTTGAAGTGCCCACATATTGTTTGGAGAAAGGATTTGCTGTTGAAAGTAGACTACACACTATATAAGCCTGGGTCCTTTCTCCACCCCCCCCCACCCTCCCCAGCTAAAGAAGCCACCTCCATCTCTCTTCAAGGGCAGTCCCTACTCCCATCCACTTTATGAAAGCTCACTCACTCTCCCTTAGTCATTTGTTCATAAAAAAAATGAGGAGAGGTATACCAAGTTTGTGCCAGGTACAGTAGCAAGATTATAGGTATAAAGATGAACAAGACACAGTCTCTGCCCCAGAGGATCTCAAAGTCTAATATGGGAGTAAACAACATAAAACAATAACAATACAATGTGGTAAACACTATAATAAGGATATATACACACTCAGTGCTACAGGAATATAGGGACTAACTAAAGCTTCAAAGAAGCAATGACATTGGAAGTTTGCCTGGTCAAAGAAAAGGGACAGAAATTCAAGGAAAAGGAACAGAAATTCAAGGAAAATGGAGGGGTTTATGCAAAGGCAAGGCAGTATGAAAGTACACTTACGTTCAAGACACGGCAAGTGTCAGTGGCTAAAGCACAGTATTGTTAAAGGCAACCTCAGGAACTGAAGACAAAAAGATTGGGTTGTTTAATAAAGGGTATAGTATAAAACACCAAATTAATGCTTATCAGACTTCATTCCATAGGTAAGAGGAGTCATTAAGGTTTTCAGGAAGGGGAATGGCAAACAGATTTCTGTTACAGAAATAGGTGACAAAATTACAGAAAGAAAATGATTAATTCTATGAATCTACCTGGAAGGCAGATGAATGCCAATTCTTCCTAAGAGATCACTGTATCCTGTGCTTTAATTATATGGCTATAATTTGGAAACTCTGTTAATGTTTGTCTGAATGTCTCAAAATGACATCTAAAATATTCAGCTGGTATTTAATTTTTTAATTCATTTATGATTTCACTTTGCTAAATATCATTCTCTTTAAAGGAAAAATGTATTCTTCTTCTCTGTCCTGTACACAAGATTTTCATAAAATATTCAATAAATACTTGCTTTTTGATTAAGATGAATAATAATTATTCTATGGGATCTTTTATAGAATTCAGTTTTATACTTTTTGATTGTTTCTATTCTATTCTATCAATTATATTATGTTCTCTGATGCTACTTCTAATCTATTTCTACAGACTGTTGGAGAAATAAAAGGTCAACCAGGTAATTATTTGCACAAGTGCATTTAAACTGTGCATCTCTTCTTTCCTTTTGGCTCTAGCTCATGGGGATATGGCTTCCTATCTTAGGCAAATCAGTACTTGGGTGCCAC
>NW_007727327.1:96993-114637 GCF_000696425.1 Galeopterus variegatus | reverse complement strand
GGAAAAATGTATTCTTCTTCTCTGTCCTGTACACAAGATTTTCATAAAATATTCAATAAATACTTGCTTTTTGATTAAGATGAATAATAATTATTCTATGGGATCTTTTATAGAATTCAGTTTTATACTTTTTGATTGTTTCTATTCTATTCTATCAATTATATTATGTTCTCTGATGCTACTTCTAATCTATTTCTACAGACTGTTGGAGAAATAAAAGGTCAACCAGGTAATTATTTGCACAAGTGCATTTAAACTGTGCATCTCTTCTTTCCTTTTGGCTCTAGCTCATGGGGATATGGCTTCCTATCTTAGGCAAATCAGTACTTGGGTGCCACGCTGATACCATTAGCTATATTTCTTACATTCAGTAGTAATTCAATGTGGAAGCTGGAGTCCCTGAAACTGTTTAGCAGATCACATAGGATATTCCTGGAACTGTACCACTATTCTTTCTAACATTCATAGAGTTGCTATAAATGAAAGGACCTTAATGAAATGCTTGTGATTAGTCCTGGAATATTACTTGTGGATTACTGGTCACTAAATGTTTTGACAAGTTCTTTGAAGTACATTAAAGAAAAACATTATTTTAGCCAAGGCCTCTTATAACCAGAGCATTGGTTTTAAATGGTCATTACTACATTTTTGTTCAGAAAACTAAGTAGAATAATATCTGTTACCACTCTTAAGAGTTCTTTCTCAGTTTGGTTAGAACTGAGTACTAATCAGCTGTTGAAATCTAAACTGATTATTTCTGAAGTGTCAACAGATGCACAAACTCCCTGGCTGAAACAAGAACATGTGTCTATTTGGCGTAAACAGGCTGAAGGGAATACAACTGAGAGAGAAGCAGAGAGGAGTATTCAATCTCATAAAATGCAGTGTGAAAATATTATACATGATTTTATAAAACAAAAGGCCCTTTTTGTCCCAAACAATAGGATCTGGAAAGCCATGAGAAAGGAACATGACTAAAGGCAGGTAGAGAAAAAGAGAGAGAAAAAGAATAAAGACCTTTTGCATACTGCAGTAAAACTATGCAATATATATTCACACTTTGAGTTTTTTCTTCAAAAGAGTTACAACCCCCTCCACCACCCACCAACCTCTAAAGATACAATTCAATCATATTCTTCTACCATCCACTGAAAAGTAGGGGACATGTTAGTGTTTGATGGTAAAATGCTGTAATACCCTAGCTCCTTGGAGCAACCACTGTCTTCTTTCCCAGTGCAGTCCTTTCCCATTCCCTGCATTCCATAGTGTTTTGACACTATCTGATGGTTTTTCTTCAACCTGCCTGATCATCAGAATCACAGAGTCACAGCCTCCTCCCTTGAAGATTCTGATTCAGTACACCTGGGGTGAGGTCTGGCATCTTTATTTTCACAAGCATCCCAGATGATTCTTATGATCAAGCAAGTCTGGGAAACAGGTCCCTATAACATAACTATTTTTAAATAACTTAGTTGTAAGGATTATTCTTTCCCATGAATTTCATAATACCCCTTTGTTGGAAAAATATAGGAAAATGGTCAGGGCCCCTCAAATGTTCAGAATGTTGCCGAGCCCTTGATGTAAATAAGCACATGCGCCCAGGGGTTCCTTGGTTATTGTCTCATGTAATTGTACATGTGCACCCAGATATCCTGGGTTATGACTTAAGTATAAAGGACCAGTGGCTCTGATCCACAGCGCCCCCCACCCCCAGGATGCCCCCCCTGGGGCGGCCATGGGGAGGCCGCTTGCTGCTGGAGGCTGTTGCTGCAAGCTGTTGCTGCCAAGGCCTCCAAGACCCTCTGCAAGGCTGCCGCCGCCACCAGACCTGTAAGATCCTGGAACAGTAAGCTGCTGCCACTGTTGCTGAGGACTGAGCTCACGTCATCTGCCAGTGGCTCCCGGGATCTTTCCCAATTACCTAGCATGGACCTGTGTGTGAGGTGTCCGGTGACCCAGCCTGGCATGTGAGGAGTCTGGTGACCCAGTCTGTACAGTGGGTTTGAAGGGTCTGAGCCCTAACCCAACAACCGGCATAGTCATGTAGCTTTACACCCTTGCCATGATGGGAGACCTTGAAACTACTATGGTACCTTGCAGAAGCACCCTTACCAAATCTGCAGTGACATAATTAAATGGGCTAACATCTCTTAAACTTACATCCAGTAATTTCTCAGCCAGTGAATCTCCTAATTAGATAATTCTCCAAACTAAAACAAAGACATGCCTGACAAAATCAGGGCGAGCTAATTAAGAGAGACTTTAACCCTCCACAAGGCTAGGTTTTGCCATCGGTGACCTGGAATACTGGCAGTATCTCTGTAGCTAAGGTCAGCTCCTCCCCAAATGTTCACACAAAGACAAAGCCAGCTAATTTCCCTGTTAAATGTGAGTGAGTCACCATCCTAACGATTTAGATTGCTAAGGTGCACATATTGAAATATATGCTTCCCGGCACAATTCCATATCCAATTACAATAATAAATCCAATAAAGGCACAGTAAAACTGCCACTCAGGCAAGGAAGAGATACGAAGTCATAAGCCAATTCAAATATTGCTAATATCCTCAGTGGAACAAATGTGGATGCCTAGAACCAGTTTCAGTATACTCCACATTATTGTTTTCATCTAAGAATCTTTCATAAAAAATGTCAGTTGGAAAATTGAGGTAAATTCTCACACCCTAAGCTAAATAAAACCCTGAAAAACGATCCCATTTCCTTCATATGGAGTTTTGCAACATCTCCCAATATTTCTCTTCACTTTTAAGTCCCACTTTAAAATCTCAGTGTATCAGGTTTTACAGTAACATTGAAACCATTCAAACTCCTATAAAGTCAAAATTTTGTGATGTACTTGTAATGGAAACATACTCAATGGATTTATGTCTTCAAAACATACATAGTTTCCACACAAAATATCATTTTAACTATAATTTATCTGAATTGCCAAATAAAAGACTTAAAAGTTAATTAAGAGTCAAATGCCTGATAGTAACATTAATAAGATATAAATTACTGAAAATAAAATTCAGGATTTTGTTTCATTTTGTTTTTGTTATTTACCATGTTTACATGTTTTACTTACAGCTGTTCGGGCAAAGGTAGAAAGAGACAGAAAACACACTGAGCATTACACCTGTGGCATTATTCCTCAGAAGAAATTAAGATAATATTTTAAAAACAAGGGCCAATGCAAAACCCTCTAAAAACCTACCTGAAAACCTAATCTACAAGCACTAATACAGAACAAAGCATCTAAAACTCCCCTGAGATATTTAGTTTGTATCTTAGTAAAAAAGCAGTGACATTCCAGGGAGGCAGATGAGGGCTCAATATAAGGAAGAACTTTCTAAGAATTAGAGCTGATCAAAAATGCCAACAGTTAAGCTTCCTTCCTCTGGAGTTAGAAGCAGTCAAGCAAAATCCCAGAGACCACCTGTCACACATGCTGTCAGGGATATTCTTGCTTTGTTTAGGAAGTTGTTCTAAATGACCTTTGGGGTCACTTTCAAGTAAGTGTTCAATTCAAGGCTTATTTTCAGTGGTAAGATGCATGACATGGGTAACACACACACGCACACACACACACACACACACACAGTTGTTGCTCCAGAAGAGAACTTGGAAGCCTGTTCATTGCACGCACACACACACACACACACACACACACACAGTTGTTGCTCCAGAAGAGAACTTGGAAGCCTGTTCATTTAACATGTGATTTTAAGGGCAAAAAGCAAAGGAGAATCAATCAGCTATGTCCTCAAACTGCCACTCTGAGAAAGGGGGAAAGGAAAGGAGGTACAGGTTTTTCTACCTCAGGATTCTCTGTGGGTCAAAGAACAAACCCCAATCCTTGATGATCTCTAGCATATTCTTTAACAGTGTGCCAACAATCTAGTTCTTAGGCAGACTGGGAGCTACAGAACTACAACAACATATTTGAAGCATAATTGCTCATGTAAAAATATGTATGTTATGCAATGAACCTTCTCTGCTCTCAAGTATATTTCAGTTTCCCATGTGAGGAAAGCATTGGGCGGGTCCAAACCGGGTAGTTTCCTAAACAAGTATACAAAAAAAAAAAAAAAAAAAAAGAGAGAGAGTACCAGACCTCAGCTTTTCTCAAGAGTAGACTCAGCCTGTGAGTTTCCAGGCAATTCAACTTGCTTATCAATTGACAGACCCAGAGATCTCTACCAGTTTGAAATAGAAAAGAAAAATTAGATCCTTACCCCCTTACATTTTATACAAGATATCTATCCCCTTATATCTTACCTAGCAATTTAAATGTAGTTAAACAAATAAAACAATTTTTAAGTAAATGCTTATTTTCTTTCTGTATTCATTGCCTGCTATTTCTACTACTTAGATACACATTCTTTTCTCCTAAAGAAATTGCTGATTAGATGGCCAGATTTCTTAGTATAACAATTCAAAGTTCATTAACCTATAAACTTTATTGAAGTGCTATGCTAAATACCTTGGAAGGGTTTCTTATGGGATTTACCAAGACCAACCAGTGAAATAAAAGCAGATATAAGAATGAAAGCTATATCTTCTGCTCTAGAGTGTGGAACATTTGGAAGTTTTTACTTAACATCAAACAATTGATATCCTCTCATTATCCTTTAATAAATGTCTCCAAACATGAATACCAAGTAAAATCTTTTTTTCCCCCTTTCTCCTAGTTCTTAATCCAGTTTTAAACTATAATGTCCCATGGACACTGAAGCAGAAATATTCTTCAGGGACAAAAATTAAACACAGACTTTCCAGCCCAAAAACATATAAAATGATGTTTAAGTACCCATAATTAAGAAATGTCAAATTTAAACACTTAGATACCATTTTCCCCCTACCAGGTTAATCCAAACTGACAAAATGTCTTGTTGTCAAACTGACTCACATATTATTAGTTGTAGTGTAAATTGAGAACCTTTTAAAAGGGCATTTTTTTTTTTTTTGTCTTTTGTCTTTTTTTCCGTGTCCGGCAGTGTTGCGCCCGTACCGGACCGGGGACCGGCAACGGGATTGCAAACCTCGGTGTTGCTCGTGTGGAACATTTGGAAGTTTTTACTTAACATCAAACAATTGATATCCTCTCATTATCCTTTAATAAATGTCTCCAAACATGAATACCAAGTAAAATCTTTTTCTCCCCCTTTCTCCTAGTTCTTAATCCAGTTTTAAACTATAATGTCCCATGGACACTGAAGCAGAAATATTCTTCAGGGACAAAAATTAAACACAGACTTTCCAGCCCAAAAACATATAAAATGATGTTTAAGTACCCATAATTAAGAAATGTCAAATTTAAACACTTAGATACCATTTTCCCCCTACCAGGTTAATCCAAACTGACAAAATGTCTTGTTGTCAAACTGACTCACACATTATTAGTTGTAGTGTAAATTGAGAACCTTTTCAAAGGGCATTTTGGCCATATTTTATCTATCAAAATGGTCATTGCACAGACTTTGTGACATAGCAAATCTACAGGTAAGTTATCCTAAGGGTGTAAGCAAAGGTAAATGGATGAACAAGGACATTCACTGTAACTCTGTTTATGTAACAGCAAAAACTAAGAAACAATCTAAATGTTCACTAGTGAAGGACAAGTTCATTAAATCACATGTATCCTCAGTGCATAATGGAATTAAATATATGTGGCCAAGAACAGTGTTGATATAAAAAAAAATTCCCAAATAAAAAATCAAGCCATCAGTATACACCGTGTAATCCTATTTGTATCATTAAGAACGAAAAAGGTAAAAATATATGTAGATACCTGAACATGCTAGTATATACTAAAAAATTATGGAAGGCTAATTAAGACATTGGTAACAAAAGAAACTGAGGACTTGGATTACTTGGGCAGTGGGGCTTTTACTTTTCATTTTATCTTTCTTCACTGTTTTAACTTTTTGTTGTGTTCCTAAATCATTTTCATTTAGAATCTCTATTTAGGCTGCTCTTCAGCCCCAGATCATGATAGAATTTTGTAATACTGGCCACATCCCCTGTGGGATGAAGCTCACTACCCACACCCCATCCCCAACACTATCAGGCCATAACACCAAAGTTCCAGTTCGGAACTTACGTAATGGATGGTTTCAGAGTTGAACATTTCCCCCACCACTTTCCCCCTTTCTTCACATCCTTATGTTATTTGTGTTGATTTCTGCCTCTCTCTCTGTCTAAAATATAAACTCCTTTGAGAGCAGGGTCAATGTTGCCTTAATCCTTGCTTCTCTCAATGGCATCTAGGACAGTGTTTAGACAGTACCACTAATAAATAAATATTAGAGTTTCCTTTTTTAAGTGAGATTATAGCTTTAAAGTTAAAATTTTATTTTAAAAACGAAGAATCTACCACTTTCCTGACCATACAGATTTGGTAATAAATCATCTCCAGATTAGAGAAAGAAACACTGAGGTACTTTAAACTTATACATAATTTGCCATTATTAAAAACTAAGTAAAAGATGAAGAAAGGGACAGATACAATAAAAAGAGGTCTAAATAAATTTTTTATAAGGTTAGGAAAATACACAGAGATTTAGTAGGTATGCCATATGGGGGAAGAGAACACAAGCAAAGAAAAAGGAATTTGATTGAAGAAAAAAATATTACAATAATTCCCTCATTTCCAATAGTATCAACTACTATTTCAAAAAGAGAAAAAGAAAATATTGGTTTTAGCTCCTGGTACACATTTATAACAGTGACTAGGAACTACACATCAGAATGGAATGATCATTGATTTCTTAATGGATTACTGCTGCACAAATTTACACTCACCAAAATACCATCAATCTTTGGGTAATAATTATAAACCTATCACAGTGTATACAGCATTCTGACTGAATTGAAACTTACTGCTACCTGCCGGGAAATGACCAATTTTCTATCTCTCCAGCTCCAACCACAACACAGAACGATAAGCAGCTACTTACATCAAATGCTATTACAGGACATGGTTTGTAACGGCCCCAGCATACACCATCTGTAAATTGCTATTAGAGAGGTAAACAATCAGGTCCTGGTGGACTTTTTCTTATTATTTATCAGCTATGAAAACTAAATAAAATGGGTATAGGGCAGTTACAATTATCAAAGACCTTTCATTACTGGCAGGTTGTGGAGAATGGGTCAGGGCAAACAGTACATTAGCTGAAGTCATGCTGTTCTGACTGTACATCCCAATTTCAAACCTCTCCCCATATCTGCATCAGAAGCTCTGTAACAACCAAGCTAAAGAGTTAGATCTCTTTCTAAACTCTAAGTGTGTTCTCAGTAAATATCATTTTTACTAAATACCTAGTGGAACCCCATTACAATTAATATACTCTTTTCCAAAACGAAAACCCTATTATGTCAGTTCCACATAGCAGTCCTTAATCATCAGATAATGATGTGATACAGTATTAATCTATTGTTTCTAATTCTCATATTTTCCAGCTGTAGGGTTTAGATAACACTACTTCATTCCAGGTAGTTAATCCCATTCTGAACACCTTATTTGATCTATACTACGTGCAAATAGACATAAAATGAAGACAGTTAACCTGACCTAAATAAAGGTAATTTGGAATCAATGGCATACTTATTTTCATTTTCTCTTTAGGTCCTAATCTATTATAAAAAATTTTGGTTAGACATATCAATTTTCTTTTCTAAAGAATTATAACATGCAATTTTTCCACCCAATTAACTAACTTGAAAATATGTATATTTCCAAAACATCCTAAGAACTAAAGAAATGAGATTTGATTGTTTTTATAAAGCATTCCCTTTCTTTAGTACTAAGAGACTATTAAATTACCATGATAATCAACCATAGAAATTAAAATACTATTAAGTCATAATATGAAATCAAGTAGAAAAGTTAAATAAGGTTACCATTATAGAATAAAATATATTTGTGAGACAACACAATAGATTTGTGAAACAGTGAAATTTGAGGATGGCAAACTTTTTGTTTGTTTGTTAATGGAAAGAAATATTATAAATCTCATAACAAATCAGAAAAATAAACATATTCTCTAGAATGCAAGTGGTAATTTTAGACTAAGTTGATACTCGTTAATTTTCTAAACTTAAGAACGCTACCTAATAAGTATAAAAAAATGCACATGTTTAGTCTATAAATAATAATAGCAAAATGTGCTACAAAATGAGCTAAGTGCTTTATGCAAGTTGCTTCATTTATTTTCTAAAACCTTGTGACCAGTATTATTATACCCATCTTACAGTGGAGGGAACTGAATTTAGAAAATCCAAGGAATGTTCCCAAGGTTACATAGCTATTAGGTTGAAAGACAATGGAATATCAGCAATTCCCTATGGTTTAACCTAAAAGTAAGGAATGAAGCCAAGACCTGAACCCAGGTCTCTGTAACTTGAAAGCTTAGCCACTTCTACAGGTCCTCACCCCAAAACATAGAAGAGCTGCATCCACAGGGGCTGCTATGGTCCAGAACATACATGAACCCAACACTTGTTACAAATGGAGTAAATAAATAAATGAAAAAGGATGAATAAATATATGATGTAAAGGAAGGAAAACCAGGCCAAGAGCCAAAAGACAGGTTTTTAATCATTGTTCAACTATTTTCTCCTCATGTTACTTTGGGCCTCAATGTACCGACTTCTAAAATATAGGCTTTGGAATGGATGCTACAGGATAAAATACTGTGTTTGCTATACAGACACACACACACAAAGAATTCTACTTATAGAAGAGAAAGGATAGGAAGTCAGTCAGTCTGTGGGTCCACATTCATTGTCTACTATATGTCTGGTCCTGTTCCGGGTATGTTGGGAGAAGAGACAAATAAATTAGATAATTTCAGATACTATTAAATATAATAAAGAAAATAACATAGGGTAATGTTATAGAATGCCTGAGGAGGGGCTTATTTAAGTAGAGTACTCAGGCAAATCTTCTCCAAGAGGGCAACAGATGAATTGAGAGAAGAAGAGGAGGTATCTTTCATGCAAAGTTATGAAAGAAGTGTGTTCCAAAGAGAAGGAACAGCAAGTACAAAGGCCTTTTCATGGGAATGAACTTGTCAGCTCAAAGAAAAAGAAGGAGAAAGAGGTACTAAAAGTTTAATGAACAAAGGGAAGATTGGAGGCAGAGGAAGACAGAGATGTAGACACATCCTTCAGGATCTTACAGACTGTGGGAAGGATTTTTAATTTTATTCTTGTTCCAATGGAAAGCTTTTGTGTTTAAAGCAATGGATTCTATAATCTGATACAGGTTTTAGAAAGTCCAGCTCTATGTGTTGTGTGGATTATGGGCCATAGGGGAGCAAAATGGACACAGGAAGTCCATTTATAAACTGTGGCAAAATTTCAGGCTTAGGGTACTAGGAAATGATGGTAGACTGTTAAGTTATAGAAGTGAACATGGTGAGAATTGTGTAGATTCAGGACATATTTTAGAAGCAGAGCCAATGGTTTCTGATGGATTGAATGTGGGATTTGCAGAAAGGAACAGTACTAGACACAGAGTTGAAAGTCACCAAAGAATCAACAATATATAAAGAAATGAACTGAGAGAGAGAGAAGAGGATCTACAGAAGGAGACATAAAGGCTGCCAACAGACGAAGGTGAGTGCCAGATGTTTTCTGTTCACCAGGTAGTTGTCAACCATTGATTATAACAATTCTGATGGAACCATTCCCTCTCTATTTCTTCCACTTACATAAGGGCAAAAGAGCTCACTTTTCTATCAAAAGTTTCTTTCTAGTTTTCTGATGTCAACTAACTGGATCATTTCCTTTATCTGACTAGCCAGTAATCTAGAAAATCAAAACACATGGTAAAAATAGAAACTCAGAAACAAATACTAATTATCAAGCTCAGGGTCTCTCAGCTCTTTGCTGTGTAAAAACAACAAATTCACAACATGAGAGTGTTTTGAAGCAATAATGCTTTGTTATAAAGTAATAAACACAATTAATAGTTATCAATCACAAGAGTTGTACCCATCCTGACACATGATCCTGAAAATGCATTTAGATTCAAAATATCCATGAATGCCATACTTGAAAACATTTGGGGAAGTGCTGAAGTTCCCCACCATCTTTAAGAGACACTTAAGTAGGTAAAAAAAAAGTGCATTTTAATTTTGATTTAAAACAACCTTGCTAGCAGCAGAAAGTGTTTTACAGTAATTCAATTCCAACCACTCACACATTAAGGAAAAAAATATCAAATAGAAAATTAAAAATTGATTACCACAAAGGGTTCTTTTCAGCATAAACATGCATATGACCTGTTATTAAGTTGCTACAAAAAATTATACAGATACATGTTTGCACTTCCAGTTCATTTGGGATTAAGTACGTTGCTTTCCTATATATGGCAGTTAAATATTATGTGCTTAATTCACAGGACCTTATGCAAAGCAAATTACATTTCATGAGCTTCCAAATAACATATAATTTTGTTGTAACATTAAAGAGAGAAAAAAAAGCAAAACAGGAGTAGAGAAACAATAAAAAAAATTACTTCTTAAGAAGAAGATGTTACAATGTAAACAATGAGAAGACTTGGTATTCTCCAAACTACTAAATACACTGCCTTTATTTCTTGCAGCCATTTGAACAACTACAAACAAATGTTGGTAAAACTAGACATAAATGTTTGTAAAACTAGATTTGTTAGATTGCTTATCTAAGAAATTGCTCGGACACTGCTTGGACACATTTAAATATTTCAAGAAAGAATTTAATGGGGGGGGGGAAACTTATGTAAAGGTTGTGTATCTGATCCCAGGTACTGTATTTCTGTCATGGACAGATGTGATAGTTTTCAGAACTGCTGTAAGAAAATTGAGGTCTGGCTTCACAGTCTGGCATAAACATAACTGCTTAACAGTTTCAAGGAAGAGCCACTTGATTTATACATTTCTAAATAATCTTTGGAATTAGCTAGTGGGCAAGAACTGACTGAAAACATTAGTTTTACATGCCATTTTTTTGTGGGTCCACTAAATGGCCCATTTTTGATTTAAGAGATCTTGGATCATGGAAATTGGAAATATTGATTAGTCAAAATAATAATGGTAACAATAATTTTAAAACTGTAACTTTAAACTTTTCCAACAACCTCTTAGTTCATGTTCCTTACAATAAATAAAACTGTCTGGGGTGAATTTCAACATTTTTAATTGGTGCATGTATACACAATACATCGAGATTCTCCACATATCTTTTAAGTATTCTGTAAAATTCATCTCTAAATTTTAGACTGACACTGGCCGAAAGGATGTATTTTTTGAAGCCATGTGAAGCTTCTAAGTACTTGAAGCTTTTAGTTCAACATAATATTCTGCTTGAATGAGTGTTTGGAAGAGAGGTTAAAGTCTAAGCTAGAGGTAACTTTAGAGCATTTATTTTAGAAACTGCTTTGTGGATGAGACTAACTAGATGATGTGGTCTCTGGTATCCTCGACACAGGCAGCAAAACTGAAGTGACCAAATTGTGGGGTTAATCTGAGTGATAATATCCGGCCATGCTTTGTCTGCTACCCTCAGGCTGCAGAGATTACAAAACTATTTTCCCTCCCCTCAAGGAGTTTCTAGTCATATAGGGGAGATAAGCTGTACTTAAGTAATCAAGTCATGGTAAAACAAGATGGGAAGTGATAAAGGCATCCAAGCTTTTAGAAAACAAACCACTCCTGGATAAAAAGGATTATTTGACTTTTAGGGAGTGATTTTACTGATTTTACTAGCCGATGCTAATAGTAACTCTGACCCAAGAAAAGTTAAAATTCAGACATGAAAATAAAATGTCTGTTTATATGTACTCTGCTGTGAAATCTTTTTAAAAGAATATTCAGTTTTCTCCTTGATTCTGCACATGATAAGAGAGAAAAAAAAGGACACTATTGAGGTCTGATGCATACTTCTGAGAATTCCAGATATGCAACAGAGAGATGAGTTATGACATATAGCACATGAGTATGAAAATTTGTGAAATTTCAGAGCCATACTGGGAATTCACTCACCAACACATCTAGCACATAAGTAAACAAGTCCATGCTAAAAAAAATCACCCTGGGCAAGGTCCAGTAGGGAAGTACACCATACAGCTAAAACCTGCCACCAAACTTATCTTCTGAATTGCCATCCTCAAACAAAATTAATTACTACTGCATAATTACCATTTCAATCATACCCCTCACAAACAGAACAAGTTTATTTGTGACTCACTTTAATTAGGTAATTTTACTTAAATTTCTTCAGTAATTGATTTGAATACAACAGAATTAAAATTGCCTCATACCTGCACACACATTTCTTTTCAAACAAGGATTTTGAGTCTTTCTACCTGACAGCACTCAGGCAGATGAAAAGCAAAAATATTCAGTAAGTGAATAAAGATCCAGATGTCTTCTGTTTTCTAGGTAATGTTTGGGACTACTTTATTATTGTCATTGATTAAAAGCAGACTAAAAATATGTCCTTCCTAGAAGACTATTTGTTATAACATACATTTGTTGGATCTGTTCCTTTGTTATCATTTGATTCTACTTTTTTCACATATTGTTTTGATATAACAACAAAATAATAGCTATCATTCCGGTTAGCTTACCATGTGCCAGTCACCATTCTTTATATATATAAACTTTAAAAAGTTTGTTCTTGGAAAAATAGAATTAAAAGATAGTATGAATCTTTCCAGGAACTTTGTGAAATACCCTTGTATACTATCTCTAATGGTCACCACTCCTCTGACAAGGCCGATATTAATGCCCCCATTTTACAAATAAAGCTGAGATTCCATGAGATAAAACCACATATTTTTTAAATATCAGTGTTCATCGCTTTATACTACAGAGGGAGAGGAAGAGGAAAATTCATTTAATTCTGTAACTTTAAAAAATGTTTACTATTTTCCAATAACAAATAAAATGCTAACTAAGTACTGCCAGAAAGAGTAGATTCCTCTGAGATTGCTTAAATATTAAGCTCAAGTTTTAATCAGCACATTCTATGCTAGATATGAAAGTATTTTGAATAGTACAAAGTATCTTACAAATAAATTGTATATTCTTTTAATAGGCTTAACAGTTTGTTTTCTTAAGCAAGTTAAACATATATTCTGATCTTATTTTTATTATTTATGGGCTTAGCAACTTTTCCTTCAACAATAATATACATGTGAACTGCATCTCATGTCTGATAAAATTTTACTGCAGTATTATCACAAGGTTAATTTTAGAAAAGTTTTAATGGGTAAAAGCCAACCTGGGGATTCTAAATCTCTGACAGAGTATGATGGAAGAAAGTCTTTTGAAACACTTAGTGCCTGTGTCTTGGACATTTCAGGTGGAAAATGGAAAAACAACAGATCAGAGAACGAAAACTGGATGCAAAACCCTATCTCATCTGTTCAATATCAAGTTCCTTCTTCATCGCCATCTCCCAAGAGGGGAAAAGATAAAAAACAGCAGAGAAAGTCCTTACTGTTTCTGACAGGCTATGGTTTCCCTAACTTCCCAACCCACCTTTCCACTGAAGTGAAGTAAAAAGGCAGTAGAGGGACAGGACCAAAGTTTACTGCATTCGTGATAATTTAGGAACACAACCAGTTAGGATATTTCGCACACATAGTGTATTACACAGTGTGCAAAATATAAAAGCAATAGATTAATCCACGGTGGCCATTGGTAACAGCACTGGTTTATTAGAACAATCTATTCTAGGCACTGCTGACTTTTATTCTATTTTAGTCAGCCAGTTGCTCTAGGCTCAAACCCTCAGGACCCCAGTTCTAACCAATCTATCCCCATCTTCCACTCCCTGGCTTTCAGATGCCTGAAGAAGTATGCTTCTTTCTATTGAATCTCAATGCTTATTCATTTAGCATCTACCAGAAAACATTCTAATCTTATTATCCTATTCTTTATCACTCGAGCAGATAGCATATTTGATTGACTTATAAATTCTAATTTCTCTCCATTTATATTTTCTGGAAAAAGAAAAAAAAAAAAAAGGAGGGAAAGATCCTATTTTTAATTTGCTCTATTTCTCTCCCTAGTAGATCTCCTAATGGAGTCGGTGGTTTTTCCCTCACTTCTGGATTCCCTATTGTTATTCTTTCTTTCTTCTTTTTTTAAATTTATTTTTATTTTTTTCACATATTCATATTCAATTAATTTTATATTTATTTTTGTGGGGTTACAGTGTGTTGTTTCAATACATGTACATACTGCACCAAGATCTGCTTAGGGTAGATAGCATAGTTTTGTCCCATTAGTTCATCCTTTATCCTCCCCTCAACCTCCACCCATCCCAGCCTCCGGTAACCATTATTCCATTATTCTACTCTATCCTTTTTTTTCTTTTTTTTTTTTTTTTTAACACACAAAGGTTAATGTCCTTATTGCAAAAAGAACTCTTAAAAACAAATTAGAAAAATCTAAGCAGAAATTTGGGGAAAGGCATGAGCAGAGAAGTCACATACCACAAAGAAACACATGTGGTTAATAAGTACATTCTAAGATCTAGCTGGGGACAAGGGCAGAACTGGCCCGGCTCCCATCTCAGGATCCCTGGCATGGGCTGCCTCTATTGCTTGCCTGGATGTGGGGTGGGGGCAGGTCCACAGTCCCATCTCAGGACCCCCAGGTGTCAGCTGGCGCCATTGCCTACCTGGGTATGTCTCTTTCTTTCTTCTTGAGCTAGTTCTCTTTACTTCACACCTCTGCTCTGTTTTTTTTTTTTTTTTTCATATGTCTCAAGTTATTTTCACAGGTCCTACCCCCATCACCAACATACCACAGTTGTCTTGCTAAAAACAGTTTCTCTTTAAAAGTTTTAATGTAAAAAATTAGCAACACTCAATGGAGTTTTAAATTGACAAACATTAAATTGAGACTAAGGCTCTTTTTAAAAAGTAAACTTATTTGGCATATACAAAATAGAACAGAAAATCTAAGTGTAAGTTTTAATTCATTGTACTCAGGTTTTTTGGACATCTGATGGTACAATGTCTCCTCACCATCACCAGAAGTTATTTTAACATTCATATGTATATTATTTAGATTATTTTATACAGTATCTCATGCTATGAGCGAATTTCATTGATAAAACAGTTCAGAGTATATAATGTTATTTGGAAATTCAACTGTATCACAGCAATTAAGAAAATACCTTTTACTCTGACTAAATCTAAAATAGTATTCAATAAATATGTAGATAGAATTTGAGTATAAAAATACCCCTGACTTCAGTATTTATCATCAATGGCAGTTGTCCATTTTCATAAATCTACAATAACACTGAAATTTCAAGGCAGCTCTCTTGCAGAACCGCTCCATGCTATATTTCTTTGAGAAGATATTTCCCTGATTCATTTATTTTTTTAAATTAATATATGAATTAATTCTTTGTAAGAGATCCAAAAATGTAGAACTATTTAGAATAAAAGATAAAAAGCTCTATTCACACTTACATATCCAAAAGTGAACTTGGTCAATAGTTTGATGTTTCCTTCTTTTCCCCATTCCTTGCATTCACTCACACCACACTTGCACACACATATGCATTAAAAACATAAATGGCATTGTCTTCTACAGTTTTAGAAATCAATTATCCAATTAACTATAATGTCTTGAGTTGCTGAAAAATATTTCTTCAAAACTGCTACCAGCTATTGTACTCAAACTGTGGGACAAACTAAAACGATTCATATTCATCAAAAAATTTTTATGCAAACAGCCACACTATGATAATTTGTGTAAAACAATTTATTTTAAATTTTGTTTTGTTAAGGTACAAATGGTGTTTGCTTTTTGTTTGTTTCTGTTTCCAAAAAACTGAATTAAAACTGTCATTAGTTCACTAATTTGTCACAGTTCGGACAGATGGCAGTGTGTAATTCACGCTTGGAGAGTACAAAAACAGCAGATTCACTGAAAATATCTCATATTTATTTTTCTAGTTCTCAGCTATGTCCATACAAAATCTATTGCTGCTTTCAAATATTTTGTGAAAATTTAACAATAAAATAGAAGTAATTTTATATTTCAAAATACTAGATTAGAGTCAGTATTTTTAACATGATTGTAATTCTAAAGCAGTACCCCAAAATGATTAGGTACTACCTATGTATTTTTAGTACCTAAAAATTTTTAAACAACCCAATTTTTCATGCTTTAGACAATATATGGATAATCTGAGAAATCATTTCTAATAGATAATAGATAGATGTTTTACAAACAGGAATTAAACATAAATCCTCAACTCTAAAAACAATAGATATGCCACTTTTCAGTCTAAAAGGTAACAAATGTATTGGGAAAAAAGCAATCTACATTAGACCATCTGGATAATCAAGATACTGACATAAGTCTGATTAAAAGACCTGTAAGACATACCTTACAAAAAAAGTATATTTCCATACATAAATACCACTTATGTATATTAAATATGCATGTTTTAAACAGCAAAAATAAAACAAGAATCTTTATGAAAATGGCCATAACAAAAATTGTTTTATATAGTTGTAGAAGAAATGATGCCTCTTTAAAACTCAACCAGAAATTCTTCACATTAATTCAACTGAAACAAAGCAATGTAATACCCCAGCACTTCAAAATGGCCAAGCCCTGCATGATGATGTCTGAGTAAGAGCAGGTAGAGTTGACATACTCAGGTGTAGGGAGAACTACAGTTTCAATGAAAATGAGAGAGCAATGACAAAAATGTCAAAGGTGTAGACATCCAGAAAGTTAATAATTTATAAGAACGTGACTTTACAATGATTAATTATATGCTCCTCAAAATATCTGGAGTGCATAAAAAAAGTTAATTGAAGCATTCCATCGTGTACAAGCTACTTTAAGTGAAAGATACTGGCTTTAAAATGACAAGAATATGGAATTGAATCTGTAAACTCTGAATGTGCCATATAAATATGTTAGTAACAGTAATGCAGATGATGATGATGGTTTCATGGAAACATTTACATTAACATTAACTTGGATTCTACTGAGCATGACTGTATAAAATCAGGAAACTTAAAAGCTGTTTAGAACCTTAAGGATTATCTTTTTGGGACTGATATGAAGATTACAAAATCTTTTTTGAAGTGAGACATTATAAAAATAAACGCATACCCGAACAGAGAAAATCGCAAGTAAATCCGGATTTCCGAATTATTTCTATATCAAAAAAATCAAGTTTACAAATTTCTTCTAAAAGGTCCAAAGTGCATTATTTAAATAGACATAATCAATATGATAATCATAATTAGTTCCTTCATTCACAATATATTTACTCCCACAATGCATACTGTATACTGGGATGAAGAAATAAGGTATGGCCATTGTCCTCAAAGATTCACATCTGGAAAAATCTTGATTGATTAATCAATGTGTGGCACCCAAATAAAGCTATATGTTTTGAAAAATATTATTTTTCAAAAATAATTAAGATAGTAATTGTCATAGCTTTCCTATTAACTAACATGCAATAGTATAATTTTGCTACGAAATCTCATTTGCTGTGATCGGATTACTTCAATGATTTCATAAAACTGGTGTGATTTTTTCTTTTAACCTATAAACTGGAAGCTCCTCTAGATCTCGAGCTATCTTAAGGCATCTTT
>NW_007727327.1:83675-96846 GCF_000696425.1 Galeopterus variegatus | reverse complement strand
GGTATAATTTTGCTACGAAATCTCATTTGCTGTGATCGGATTACTTCAATGATTTCATAAAACTGGTGTGATATTTTTCTTTTAACCTATAAACTGGAAGCTCCTCTAGATCTCGAGCTATCTTAAGGCATCTTTCTCAGGTGGCAGCACTATTTTACATCTTCATCTAAAACAGATATTAAGACCTCTTAAACTGCTGACCACATCACCTGTCAACCTTTCTGTGAATGGATGTTTTATTTCATGGCAACAGTAGTTGAGGTATCTTTTATAGGCATTATAAGATTGCTTTCAAAGAGTTAAGCTATAAAATCAACATTTAACAAATCTAAAGCAGAAACATAAATCACATTAAAGAAAAAGGATCCCAGTCCAGCAAGAATTGGTTGCAACCTGATTATATGTATTAATATAGGTTAAAGACTGAATCTGGGGGATTCAGCCAAGGAAGCCGAGAAAAAAAAGAAATGACTCTCAGAAGTATTTTGGCTGAACCTAGATCTAGAAAATTTAAATACATGTCCATTCAAGGGAGAAAAAATTATACAAAGGACTTCAACCATAATGATCCCAGTGGCAATGCTATCTCTTTTGTGATGCTGAATATATTAGGCTCTCTTAGTCTGATGCCATTAAACATTTGAATGATATAACTAACTCTCTTTGTTCAGATTCCTTGCTCACCAAATGACCTTCACTGATTACCCATATAGGTCAGTTCACAAGAACAAAATGATCTGGTCAAGCCAACTAGTGAGATCCAAATCCTATGTTAGTTGCTTGGGTTTTTTGTTTGTTTGTTTTATTTTTAATCAGGGTATAGACATAAACTGGCATTCTGATTTTAAATATCAATTTTTTAAGCCTGTTTAATGTGAGTCATTCCTGAGATAGGGATCCAGTCTAAGTGTGCCAGAAATCAAGTTTCAGAACTTTCAAGGATGAGGGCCAAATTCTACATTATAAATAATTTAGGAGGTAAATGTTATCCTTTGGGAACCTCTCTGAGTGGCTGGTTGACCTTTCATCTCTCTTTATTGTACATATTCAAATTTATACACTTTTGAAAAACTCTTGGAAGTAAAAAGTAAGAAGCAATTCATCTATGATGGACATAAATCACAGTGAGCACATCACACTTATTTACTTCTAAATTCAATAAGAAGTATTATAATCTCAAATAAAACATCAATGCATTTACACCCTTGAAGATAACATCCTTTTCCATGAAACACCCAAACATCTTTTTTTTTTTCCCCAGGACCAGCAATGCATCCCACAAAGTAAGAGCTTAATAAACATTTGCTAGATCAATAACTGAAAGATGAAAAATATTTCCCTAGAGAGTTCTGAGTCTCCACATACAGGAAATCTCAGAAGTATGTATTTCCATCATTAACATTCATTTGGAATTCCATGGTGTCTTGGGTAATCAGAGCTTACATTTTTAAGATGGAATTCTGTAATAGATATTTTAAGATAATAATTATGTTGATTAAGATGTTTTCTATACCACACTTTTGCCTCTAGATAGTTTTACCCCAAGGGGCATATTATTACAATTTTTAAAAAAAAAATTATATATACCAAGTCATTTTAAAATAATAAATTTCATGTCTGCATATTTATCTCATTTAAAAAATTATATATACCAAGTCATTTTAAAATAATAAATTTCATGTCTGCATATTTATCTCAAAGTTTTCAAAACAGCTCTGGATAAGAATGTTAAATTCCTTAGCTATTAATGTGGCAGAAATGACAAATAATTAGCTAACAATCTGCTCATGTATTTTACATTACATATTTATTTGTAAAGAAATAGGTTACAGAAGAAAGACAAATCACTAGAGTAGAGGTATTGGAGTATATGGCATACATTAGCCTTATGATCTTTTAAAAAATATAACCATAAAAGTTATGATATTAAATATACCACAAAATCTTAAAGGAAAGGACTAACATATTTTATTTAAAACACAGTGAGTTAATCACATCAATTAATCCAACTTCTGAGACTAGCATAAAAGGATTCCATTAAACAAACAGTTTATTAAAGCATCTGCTCATATATTTCAATATAGAATTTTGATTTAGTGGGTCAAGTGGGGAAATAAGGCCACTGATCAAATGCTGAGAATTACTTATGTATGAATTTTTAAGACATATTAAACTACTGTTTAAGTAATACAGGAGCAAAGTAACCAAACCACAAGCTACATATTAGTTTTCACTAATTAGGAAAATTCACACTTCAGTCTAAATTTATCCACCTGCCTGCTCTCCCCTCCCAAATTCTACCCTACAGGTGCTTCAAACTCTGTATGTAGAATTAAACTAAACAATCTTTTCCTGAAAACCTGCTCCAGTATTTCCTGTCTTCACTAATGGGACCTACCACCATCTATCCAGTAATTTAGGGATTGTCATCGTTAACTGCCTCCTCTCTTTAACTCTACTACCCAAGTCTTGTTCACTTTAAGCTGCTAAATATTACCCAAATCTTTCTCTTCCTTTTTATCCCCACTACTACTAGCTCTCATGACTTCATAGTCAGTGCAACAGCCTATTAAAGATGCCCCTGCCTACAGACGGGTCCCCATCTACAACCTTTTTCCCACACTGCAGCCAATGTGATCCATGCCAGTCAAAAGACTGATGTCACCTGCTTTGTTAAAACCATTGGTTCCCCTGAAATTGAAAGCCAAGTTTCCTCTCATACAAGATATGCCATCATCTTGCTCTGATTAACTCTACAGTAAAGTCACGTCTAGCCTCAAATTCTTAGACTCCAAGTTTACACTCTAGAAATACCAATCTGCTTGTATTTCCCAGAATATTGCATGTTATTTTTCACCTCTCCTTTTGGGTGCAGCATTTACCAAAAAAGCTATTCACTTCTCTCCTAAATCCTGTTCACTTAATAAATCTCAGCTCAAGCAGCCTTTCCCTCTAGGAAATCTTCCCAAACTAGTACCACCTCTTACACCCTCCCCCCCAAAAAATAACCAAGGCACTGAGCTTACTTCAGTATAATGTCCTGTTTAGATGTCTGTCTTTCCCCCTAGAGTATGAGTTCCTGGAGGACAACGATGGTGTGCTATTCACCTTTGCATTCACATTATATTGCCTGGCACATAGAAGGTAGCCTACAAATATTTGTTGAATTAATCAACTAAAATGATACAGCAAAATAGTACCTATAACTAATAATTATCTTTTAAGCTTACTTCAAATTTAAAACACCTAAACTATTACTCCCAAAATGCATAATTAACAACAATAAAGCCTACAATTTGATTAGATACCATCAAATGAGAATTTATGGTACTGCCAGAAGCATCAAATGAGGTTATATTTTAGATGGGGACTCTCTAAGAACGAATTGATTCTCAATAGGGATAGGCTACTCTATTAAGAGGGCCTTTTCTTTCTTCATTATTAATAGACCAATGTCTTTGGAGCACCAATAATAAACAATGATTTTCTTTGCATATAACCAAAAATACAAAGCTGTACTCAGGAACGTTGAAACCCAATTTAAAAATTTTCTAATAGATATATAGACAAACTCTACTTTCTTAATCAAAATCTTCACAGATGCCTTAAATAATAGTGAATTTTTTCTTCAATTTTTTTCCCTAAATTATTATAAATACCTGTCTCTATTCCATGGACCTATGTAGTAAACAGGAAAGAGCAAAAGACCCAGATTTCAAACAGATCTGGATCTGAAAACAAACCCTTTCTCTTATGTGTTATGGGTCCATGAAAAAGTAACTTGACTGCTCTGAATAACAGAAGCAGTGACTATTTTTTGGGTCTTAGCATGTGCCAGGAGCTGTGCTAAGCATTTTGCACATATTGCCTCAATTAAACTTCGCAACAGCCCAGTGAGGTAGGTATTGCTTATCCTCAGTCTACAGATAAGGAAACTGGAGCTCAGAGATGTGATATAACATGCCTAAGATCACACAGCAAGTTAGCGGCAAAGCAGGAATTCTTACACAGGCCAGTGTAATTCCAAAACCCATATTTTTAACCACTTACAATCTACAGCTTCTGAACCTCAGTTTTATGCATTATAAAATGGATTAATTAATTACCCATCTCACAGAGTTGTTGTGAGGACTATGTGAATTAATGTAGAAAGCATCTAGCATAGTGCTGGGCATCCTATATACACTCGATAAATTACGCCCCTCTACCTTCTCTCACTCCAGTGGTGACAACATTTACAATAAGGGAGACAGTTCCTAAGTAGTCCTTATCTATTCCAAAGCAGAGATATTCTGAGTCTTGATTAATTCACAAAAGGAAAATATTACCAGATCAACAAATATATTTGATATAAAGAGATATAAAGGAAAAAAGTAAAGAAAAACAACATATTCTACCTCATTTTGGAACTGTGACCCTGCTATTGATGTTTCAGAATGTCATAAGATCAAAATATATGAATATCCAGAATATATCAATATATCAAAAGTTAGGAGACAAGAGCATGGGACCGAGAAATTTTAATTCATCACATCTTACAGGAAGACTCCCAATAGAATCTAATCAATCATGTTACATTTTTAAAAAGTACTTCCAGCAGGAAAGACAGATTTAGTCAAAGATAGAGGCAATAAAAATAATCTCTCTATAGTAAGTTGTTTTGTTTTTTGAAGACAAACCTTAACTCTCACTAATAAGCAACCTAAAAAGTGGGAGGTAGGAGAAACAAGCAACAGGGAAAAAAGAAAAGAAAAGAAAAGACATCATTTTGCTGTTAATTATTTGCAAATATATACCTCCTTTAGTTTCCTTTTTATTCCTTTTTATCTTTTGCTACCTAGTCATGACACTTACCTCTGACAGCTGTAAAAAAATCAAATCAGAAGTGGGTTTTTGTTGTTGTTGTTATTTTTTAATTTTCTAGCAAGAACTAAATGTAAAGTGCATTGGGTACATACACAAACCTAAGTATGACTATTCAAAACCTAGCGAGATTTTACATCAAGCCCATTTGGTGTTATATTAGGGTGTATCCAATAGAAATCCAACTAAGGGTGACTGCCAAAGTTAGGTATACAAGACAACTCAGAAAGCTACTGAGTCCCATAGTATAGGCTACATTTTAAAAAGCTCATGACAACATTTGCTTGACAAGATTATCTGATATCGCTTCACCCTCATAATAACATTCTTCTATTTCTGTAATACTGTTTTTGTCACTAAACATGTGTCAGTATTGGAGATGGTGGACACCCTGAGATGATGACATTGTAAAGACACCAGTTATCTAACTAATCCACAAGGTAATATCATAGTTTTATGTCCCACTCCTGATAATTTCATTTTTCTGCTAAGCAACCTAAGAGGTCAATTGATTTCTTCAAGCCTCAATTTCCACATGTGAAAAATAGAAATTATAATATACTTCTGCTTCACTAGGTTCTAAAAATGGAAACTAGCTAGGAAAAAAAAATGAATATGAAGCACTCTGAAAAGAATAAACTAGATTCCCTGACCTGATTATTGGTCAGAGCCTTGTAAAACTAGAATTACTACTTCTTCCAATTCCATACATGCCACCTGGCCATCAAACTGACTGATAAATACTATTGATTGCACAGCTGATCCACTTAAGGGTTTTAAAGTAATAGAAATAAATTTTGTGTCATGATGTATTTTCATACCATTAAAGAAACTACCTATAAAGAAAATTTACTTATTGGCATTGTAAAAGTAGATGATAAGAAAAATTAAAATAATTACAATTTTTTGAACCTTAAAAAAATATCAAAATAGTCAGCTGCAGATACAGAACAGTTTGAAACCAATACTGAAGCAACTATGCAAGGACTGGAAATGAGCTAAGCCAGAAACAGAAGGGATCACAAAGTAAGTTTCATCTGATGGGCCAAAATACAATATGGATTATTTTTATATTGTTCTGTCTGAGTTGTCTGTCTCAGATTCCTAGCTTCCAGACTCTATTTTAAAAATCACTTAACACTGTGTATTTCCAGTAGCCATCAAGGCATATACTGTCATCCCTGACGCCGAAGATTGTCAGAAGACTCAATATGTACACTAATGATCTCAGGCAACAATGCCCATCTTCTTATCAAAGAGATCTCTATTCTAGAAGAAAATGTCTAAAGTTCTCCAAGAAAATTCATTCTAAGACATAGGAAGTAGTCATTATAAAATTTTAGGATCACTATTACCTCTTATTTCTCTTTAAGGTTATCTCACATGTTGAATTTTAAAACCGAAAACTGTCAGGCATTATAACATTTTTAGTTCTCTCCCAAGTTGCCGGTGATGTATTCTAGCACTGTCAAATAATGATAGCTGCTGTCATTATTTTTTATACAATAGCTGACAGCAAGTTGTACAGATACCCTTCATCTTAGAATAGTCACCAAATAACTTAAACAAATGGCGAAGACCTTACAGTACCACTTTCTAAAGACAAATAAGTGGCCTAGCATACCTTATTGATACTTCATGACCATAATGTTGGCTGTTGTCAAAAAATCAAAGGTTTTACTTCTTTCCTTTTTTCCTAAACTGTTTAAAAATAACTTTTTCTCCCTTACATATGTACTCCATCCTCTCCTTCCTGCAACTAGAAACTATCTTATTCTATCATAAAGGTTTTCACATTTACTTTTGGCTTTAAAACTTTCAATCAAAATTACAATTCTTTTTCTGGAAGCAGCAGCCCTCCAAGAAGCATATTTGCGGATATAAAAAATGCAGAAAATAAGTTTTTTTCATTTAACAAAGTCAATAATGCATGGGACTTAAGAAAACCAGTGATCTCAGGTATAACTGATTTGACAGGCCACAGGCACACAAAAATTATTCCAAGTCACAGAAAAATATCTGAGTGACCGATTCTACATCTCTTGTTCTAATTAATAGACAAGAGTCTCTCTCTACCAGTATTTGCTTTGGCAATCTAAAATGCTGATATTCTCCTAGATCTAACAGAGAGGAAAAATGGGTATCTTCTCCATCTAACACCTAAGTGGGTAACCTAGATACTGTAAATAGAGGCAACATAAAGGATGCAACAGACAGCTCTGAAGTGAGAGCCAAAATATTTAACCTGCAACTCTTTGGAAAAGAACCTGAAAACATGTGCAGCTTAGCCAAAAAATATACTAACATGGAATTGCCACAGGCTAGTAAGTTAAAAAAAAAAAAAAAAAAAGCTCTTTACCAAACATAAGTTTACTGTTTTGGGGTGAGAAAAGCTCAAATGTCAAAAGCACAGTTATTTGTTCAAATTGATCACGCCTAAGCTTTGCACTGTTTAAAAAGATGAGTGAACTGCCTTTTTGAAGCAAGTACTTTCAAAACCAGAATCAAATTCACAAATAAAGGAGCCAATTAGCCAATTAATAAGTATTTTCCTGTTGATATTCTGGCTAGGAAATTACAGTAAAGTTTCTGATTAACAGTTATTCTCTACTCCAGATAGTCAATGTTTCTAAAAGCAATAACTAAATATTAAATATTAAACTGCATATAAATCCAACTTTACTCTTTAGGAAATTATGTGAAAGCTAACTGAAAAATAAAAACATTCTACCAAAGAACTAGGAACATTAAATGTTAAAATGTAAAAATTATATTGCCTACATTGCAATAGTCATATAACTGAAATCAACTAGCAAAAAAATAAATTAATGCTATAAGATCCATTACGAGAGATTAGCATAACCACTCACTAATTTTATTAGTTTTTCCTTTCTACACAATAAAGGAATTTCAAGGTCTGCTTCTAAAATGACATTTTCTTAGGAAGTTCTCCCTATTAATAAATAAATAAATAAACCTTTCAAATAAATAAATGCAAATAGTTCAATCATAACTTCAATTCAATAGCTAAAATAACTTAAAGTTCATGAATTGCAAAATGTACTCAATAGCATTCCATATGCTTTTGCTCATAATTCAGTAGTAGCCTTTACTAATTACAAAACTTGTCTAATAATCCTAAGTTTTGAGAGCGGTAAGAAGGAAGTGGAAAGGAAAAGTTGTTCTTTCCAGATAATCAGAATTAACTTAAGAACATGTTTATGATTAAGTACATGATTCAGTTTTCTTTAGTTACTAAATGTCTCGGAGAAAAAAAAGAAAAGAAAATGCCTTTCTTTTCACATATCATCCAAATAAAAACCTTGTAAATTAAATTATATTTACATATAAATCCCATGTCCTTTTTATATCAGAATAAAATACATATCAAAAGTATAAGGGAAACAAGATTTCAATTTACTTTTCAGTAGAAGTAATAGAGCACTTGCACTTGGTAACTAAACTTATAAAACATTACAATGAAAAGAAAGCAAACCATATTCTCCATAAATAAAAGTATTGTGTCACTGATAGCATGTAAGTTGCTTATTACACAAAAATGTATACTACACCAATGAATGACCCTTTATCAAACATAGTAGCCAAAACTGTCTATTCCTTTAAGTACAAAACATCACTGAAAATTTTCTCAGTCCTTCTCTGGACAATCTAAAACAGAATGCTTTCAACTTTGTTCAAGAAATAGACATAAATGAGGTCCATAAATTTTCAATTACACTTCACTTCCAGTGCTTCAGAGGAGAAACTTTCACGTTTAAAAACAAAAAACAAAGACAACAAAGAACAACAACTAACTCTGCAATTCTACCACTGATGTTTGAGCTTTGTACCAAGACAATATAAAATTATTTCACTTTTTTTACTGCGAAGAGTCCTTTGGAAAGGATATGTTTCCATTTTTTTTTCCTCCAAAAGCAACAACAAATCCAGTTATAAACCTGGCAAATCAAAACAACAACCAGCAAATCCTAACATTTCTTACCTGATACAGGTAAGCACCAGCTCCCAAATGCCACCTTGGGATAGTTCAGACTAGTAAGCAGGCTCATGTTTTATAGTACTAGAATGAACAGGAATAAATCTGTGTTGTTCTTTCTTTAGCAAAATCTATAGCAGTAGCTACGCCACAATGTGAAAGGACCCCACAGATCTAACAAATTCAAATCTATCACTAGAGAAATAGGAAAAAAAAAATCATAAAACAAAGACTTACTGCTTGTCATGTGACTTGGTGAGGCATGCTGTCCATTGGGTGTGCTTGAGGTGAGGTCAATTGCCATATTGGAGTGCTCCCTCTCAGGTGAAAGCTCATTGTCACCTGCTTTCACAAAATAAAATCTTTTGGTCTCTATTCACTGTTACATAAAATTTAATTACTAACTTTGCACATAAACAAACTGGCATGCATAACTTTGAAATTTTAAGGTAATACATCTTACCCTTAAAAGAAACTATAAGGAAATAATAACATTTAGAAATATACAGTAAATGAATAAAACAACAAAAGCTACAATTGTCCCAGAATTTAAAAATTTAGTGTATTATTGTAATACACTAAAGTGTAAAGTAAGGGAAAAGGAAGTAGTTGATTTCTAAAGTATCTTTTAATTGAAAAAAAGTTTTCTTTTAACATCTAATTTAATTTTTAAGCATATAGTATTCATAAGGAGCATTTTCAAAAATGCTGGCTATCCAAGAGAGAGCTGAGTTTTTGAAAAGAGAATTGGCTAAAAAAATGTCAACTTAAAGAAACTAATTCCGTCCAAAAAATTAGGTTACAGAGTAGTTAACATTTAGTACACACCGTATTAGTAGACATATATGTTATCTGACCTATTCTAAACTTACAGTAAAGTAAATGAAAAAAACTCAAGTTGGAAAGTGTTTATCTGCTAAGCTACTATTGATTTAAATGTTATCCTTAATTTAGTAAGTAGTGAGTATATTTCTATTTTTCCTTCTTATTTGGCTTCTGTGCTGTTATTTTCTCAAACTCATTTAAAGATAAAATTGTGAACATATAGAAAATAAAAGTACATAATTCTTAATAAAATCTTATAATTCAGGAATTAAAATACAGGTAATGCGAAGATGACTTTATTATCAATAACAAATTAATGAAAATGAATACTTACATGTTATATAGCCATCAATAGCCTCTGTTTCCATAGTCAAAGTGCAGTGCTGCAAAACAAAAGGTTATACTCTTAACACAATGATTCTTTTCAGTATCTGCCATTAAATTCATAATTTTGTTGAAGCTCCAAGCAGTTAGTCCATGTTGCTGCTGCAACCTGTGCCCAAGAAACATACTACAGTGTACTGTATGTGCTCATTTGCAAGTCACTCAACTCTTTCTGCAAATGATCTGATTCCTGCTGGAGATAGGATAGGAAAGATAAGTGTGCTGTGAGATGGGCTGCAGCAAGAAAGGAATGACTCTCTTAATCAAAATGTGCTTGTTTCAAAGAAAAAGAATGGGAAGGGAGGACACCCCAAATGTGACAGCTTTAACTGGGATTTAAGTATTTTACCATTCACTACTTCCCACAATCACACTGCAGTTTGAGGACTTCCCCAGTATACAGATAGCTCTATTCACAATTGTTGCAAGTTGGTTCATCATGTTCTAATAGGGAAGGGGAGGACAAACAAACATAAGAAAACAAAACAAAACCAAAAACTCAGTGCCCAACTGTGTCTCGAAGATTTCTGCAGCAGTTGGCTAACTCCCTGACTCGTACTGACATTTCAGCCTACCCCCAGTTCTGCGTAAGCACCTGTTCAATGTAACCTTAATTTCCTGCCAGACCATAGTTGAATACAAATGCCAAGCCTACTTAATGCATTCTTATTTTGAAAATTTCATAAACTTTTGGCTGTACAGGAGGGAATCACTTTTTTTAAAGTTTGGGGAATTATTTCATGCACCAATGACACAAAACAGAACTTCATTCTCAGAAACAAAAGTAAATTGTATGAGATGACACCCCCTAGCTTTGATTCACATAATGAAAAGATCGATAATCTGTCTTCTTTGAAGGAAAAAAGTTTAAGAATTGACAAGTCCTGAGGAGATTTTTACTTTTTTTTTTTCCTTTGGCCCTGGTCCTTTTTGCCTTTAGTTTCAAAACTCTCACTGCACCAGCAGCTAAATTATTCACAATGAGCCATTTCTGTATTGATCGCCAAGTATATTTAGCCCTGGCTCCTGGAATTTCTCCATTACTTACTGGAAAACAGGCAGCTTCACTTCTTGTCTCCAAAACCACTTCCCTTCTCCCTCCCCTCCCCTTCTTCACCACCACTCTCCCTACCCCCCCCCCAAAAAAAAAACTTTTCTTTCTTTATGGAATAATCAGATCAAATTCCCAACTCAGTCAGTACATAGCACTTAAATTTCAACCTGCTGTACTGTTATCAAATTCTTTCAAATTATGATTACATAAGGCTTTACAGAAAGGGACCGGTAAAGTTTAAAAGGGGAGCAGTTTCTGCGGATATTTTAGATAAATGAGTTTATCTCTTTAAAAAGGTACACATTTAATACACACATATTAAAAAGAAAGAAACGTCAGGAAGAAGTGAAAGAAGTCTGTCCCATCAATGAAATGGTTATTAACCCCTACAGAAGGAAAGAAAGAAAAAGGAGAAACGAAATGTACATACAAAAGAAATTGTCCTTTGATTAAAAAAGATTCATCACCATTTCCAGCTCTGTCGGGAGATCTCAGCTTCTTCTAAACCCTCAAAGAGGAGGTGACAATGTCGGGCTGAAGATAAACGGAGAGAGAAAGAAAGAAGTTTTTTGTGTTCCCCCTTCTCTCTTTCCCTCCCTTGCTCCCTCCAAGCCAAGCCCCCTGCAGAGGTCAAGGCGAGGAGGAAGGAAAAGCACTTTACAGGTGGGTCATTCCAAAGCCCAAATCCAGCAAACAGATCGGCTGATAAACAAAACCCAGAATTGAGAGAGAAGGAACACCCCCCTCCTCCCCCTCCTCCTCCTCCTTCTACCCCTCCCCCTCGTCCCTTTGGGATGGTCTAGTAGGAAAAGTCACTCAGGAATGGCACCACGTACTTTCAGGAAAGAGGAAAAAAAAAAGAGAGAGAGAGAGAGAGAGAGAGAGAGAGAGAGAGAGAGGTCAGTCAGTGCTACAGCAATGCGATTAACAAGAGAAAAAACTTGATCCACCGGTTCCTTAAGAATCGACCAAAAGCTAAGACAAGAAAACTGAAAGGGGACGAAGTTATTACGGGGGGGTGAGAGGAGGGACGGTCAGGCAGAACCCAGCAAGGAGCCCAGGCCAACTTCACAGGACGGTTCTTGGCTCTTGGCAAAAAGAGACAAAACAAAATTACATCTTAATTCCATCTCTTTCGCCCATCCCAGAACCTGTCAAAGGGATTTAACTGCTGCCTTTTTACATGTGTCATACCAGTTTTGGGGGGCTTTTTGGTTTTCTTTTCTTTTCTTTTTTTTTTTTAAATTCGACAGGATCTGAATATTCCCTTCTAACTGGACAGCTGCAATGTATTCCCAGGCTACCCGATCTTTCTTCTTAGATTTCAAGTTAAAACAAAGCAAAACAAATCCAAATTCATGACAGCTATAGAGATGAGAACTGATTAATCGATTAACATCCCAGAAACAGATTACAAGAAGGGGACGATAAATGAAGGTAGAGGACAGCATCTTCCACCCGATTCCCTGAGCGTCCTTTACAGAAATCATGATCCTAATCATAGCCACAACCCATCCTTCCCAGAGAAAAAGACCTATATTATTATTATTACGGGTTAACAGCAACAAGTCATTTGATCACATCACAGTGCAAAACGAGATGCCATATCATTACACTTAACTTTGAAAACACTCCCCCCCTTTGCCAACCACACACATATTTATATCTATAATCTATGAATCAGAAGACAAATAAAACAAGAGCTGTTCTTCACCACGCAAAAGCCAAGCGGAGATTTACCTCAGCAGTGCATGCAGTAAAACAATCCCATCACCCTTTTGTTTGTGTTTACTGTTAGTGTGTCCTCTCTCTTTCTTTCTTTCCTGTGCCTAACGTGTGTTTGTGCACTGCAGTTGGTGGTGGAAACTAAGGCAGTGGATCTGTAGCTAAGGGTAATCCTGTTTTTACTTCCTCCATCTTCAGCGAGGAGCAGGGTTAGCCCGGGACAGCTGGTCAAACCCCGAGAAACCGATCCGCCGGAGCCCGAGCACATCTCCCCCTCCGGCCGGGCTCGCGCAGACGCCCGCGGGCGGAGGGCGGGCTGGCGG